>NW_024081757.1:277568-286672 GCF_003009895.1 Hyaena hyaena
AATGGATCAAGAAGATGTGGTTTATCTATACCATGGAATACTACATGGCAATGAGAAACAATGAAATCTGGCCATGTGTAGCAACATGGATGGACCTTGAGGGTGTTATGCTGAGCGAAATAAGTCAGGCAGAGAAGGACAAATATCATATGTGTGCACGTATAGGAGGATTAGGAGAAACTTGACGGAGGAACAAGGGGGAGAAGAAGGGCGGAAATGGTGGGGGAAAGGGAGAGAGGCAAACCATGAGAGACTCTTGAATGCTGACAAAAACTGAGGACTGATGGGTGTGGGGGGGAGGGGGGGATGGGCATGGAGGAGGGCACTTTGGGGATGAGCACTGAGTGTTATGTAGAAACTAATTTGAGAAAAAACTATTTGTAAAAAAAAAAAAAAAAAAAAAAGGCTTCCTGTCTTCCAACTCATGTGCTCATGAGAGGTTACGGGATCTGTTAGCTACATACTTATATCTTCTCTTCATGTGTCCTAAGTTGGAACATGAGCATTTAAACATGCAGAGAACTATGTGCTTCTTTAGCCTGCGGGCAGTAGGCAGAATGTCTTTTTAATAAATTCTGGGTTTGAGTAGCTGGGTGTAAATTAGGCCTCAGATAATCAGTTTGGATGTCCTCACCTGTCTGCCACCCTGAGGCCCCAGTTCTATGTTTGAAGCTGGTCTACTGCCTGGGGCTTATCGTCAACCCTTGTGGACACAAGACACACATCCCTACAATCTACTGTGTCCAGTTCTCCCTTGCCCACAAAGTGGTTACATGATCTTCTCTGCCAGTAGGGAAAATGCATCTGAAACTGGCTGTGACATCTGTCCCATAACTCGAGTGGATTGTAACCATCTGGGGTCAAATGACCATGATCTTTAAGACACTGTTCTAGCTTTGAAATCCTATGCATGTGTGTTCGCCTATCTAAATTGTGTATTTTTTCTTATTAAAATAATTAACCTTTGTCCTTATAGATCATTGGTCACATTTTGCTCTATATAAGGGTTGGGACAGACACAGCCAGAGGGCAGCTGCCATGACATGTGCATATTTGCAGCTTTGTGAGCCAGACATCACCCAGCATTCTCCTAGTGGATCACTGACACATTCAGTGTGTGTGACACATGTCCCTAGAGTACAATGACATTTTTTACTCTATAAAAATTTAGTCTATTAAAAACTTACCCACTTCCACTTCGAAATGATTTCATTTTAAAGAGTAAAACTACACAAATCATTTTAAAACATGAAATGTTACATGTCATTAGACAAATTCCTACAAGGCTGTTTACAGCAATAATGACAGAGGTGGGAACATTACCAGTATAAAGTGTCACAGGATCAATACACAACTTGGATCTTCAGCCCTTCAAGTGTTTTATCCCACACAGTAAGTTCTGGTCAGTGTTAAGAATAAATCCTCTTCTCCATACTCTTTCCCTAATCAAGGCTTTCTTTATTCCATTGTCTCACACAGTAGGAAAGCTGGCCGAGGAGGCAATACCACAGAGGTTGTCCTGGTCTTTGGCCATCAGTATGTAGCCATCTATGCACCAGGCTTCTCCCCAGCTGAAAGAAAACAGGGTTTTCCATTTTACTCAAACAATAAAACATATTTATCTTTATGAACAATAGCACCTGATACCGAACGGTGCATCAGAGGCCACGACAGATTCAGGAAGAATCAGGAGAGGTTGTTTTGTTCATTGTTGAGTTCTAACCCTGCACAGAATTCTATCCCAAAACCTTTCACAGACTGAAAATGGAGACACAGAAAGAAGAAATTCTTGTGGCCAGATGTATTTCATAATTCATAAAATTACCAGTTTAGAAACGCAGTAGGACCAAAACTATATCAAGACCCTAGCAAGCTTGAAACAATATCTTACTGTTGTCATCACATGAATATGTCTGTGTTTACCTTAAGTGGGGTTCTGAGTTTCTGGATTTTACAAGTGGGCTCAGGGGTTTGAGGATCTGAATCCAAACACTGATTCCAAAAAGGATTCCCTTTTCAATTTTAAAGGTAAGTATTTTTGTCTTTTATACCTGTTCTTGACAGTCCAATAGTTTTTGTTATCCAACTCTGCTCCCTCAAAGCCGTAGCCAACTATCAGAACGCCATGATGTAGGATTTCATGGCTGCAGTTTGGATCATAATAAATGCCTGGAAAGTAAAATTTAGTGCTGGGGTAAGGATTCCCTCGTGACATGTGATAGTAACTCAGACTAACCTGACTCTTGGTTTTGGCTCAGGTCATGATCTCACAGTTTGTGAGATTGGGCTCTGCGCTGACAGTGCAGAGCCTATTTGGAATTCTCTCTCTTTCTCTCTCTCTCCCTCCCCCTTCCCTGTTCGTGTGCACATGCACGTGCACTCTTTCTCCCTCTTAAGATAAATGAATAAACTTTGAAAAAAATTAAAATCTTTTTTGAGCTAGGCAAGAGACTTATGCCTTCATCTAATACCAGCCAAATACACAGTGGAAAAATCTCTTTTGTAAATAACTAGTCATGAGCCATAAAATACGACTTATGGAAACCTACTTTTAAGATGTCAGCCTAAGGAAACAGCACAGAACACACAATTACTTAAACTAAGCTGTTCTTTCCAGTTTTAATTTCAGTAGTAGAATAATTTGAAATACTAGAAAGTTCTAATAACTCCAAAATCATGTAGTAAATTATGTAGACTTTCACATATATTTATGAAATGATTAACACCATGAGGATGTGTCTCCAGTCATTACAAATAGAAACATTAGGCACATACATTATATGTACACAATAAACAATTGTGTTAAATCTGTACCCCCCCAAAATTCTACATGAAATTCGACATACCAAAGAGTCAATCTTGGTGTATGTGATGGCAGTCTTTCCATTTTTCTGCCTAAATTTCTACATAGACAAATGCTTACCTTGGTCATAGAACCTGAAGGTATCCAGGCTTGCATCTATAGCAGCAGAAATGGGACCCACAATTGCCACTGACCTCATAAGTTTGTACTCCGTCTTAGGGACTGTCAAGAACCCAGTTATGTTGGCAGAAGAATTTTCTGGACTGTATTTGCAAGATTGGAGCTTTCAAAGGTAAAGGAGTAGAGACTTAATTACATTTATGTCCTGGGAAGATCAAGGCAGTTTGCAGATACAAAAGCTACAATCTAAATTGTGAAAGTTAAATATGGCATCTCTTTTCCCTAAATGTGTTCAAGTTTATAACAATATAAGGAGCTCCATTTACCTCTGCACTATATGGATAGGATTCCTCTGAGTCCAGGCCTCCATTCTGCTTAACATACTGGAAGGCATCATCCATATTGCCACCACTGCAGCCCCCACTGCCTTCAGACCAAGCACAGTCCAGCAGGTTCTGTTCACTCAGTGAAACAAGTTTGTGAGTTTTCCTGAACATCTGTCCTTCGATGGCACCAGTTGCACTAAAAGCCCAGCCAGAAGCACACTGACCCTGAAACCAAATTAAAAAGGTCTCAGTCTATAAAACAAATAGCAAGATTTGACAACAGCCCACACATCTCAAAGTTTTTTTAAAACATAGTGAACTGCACATTGTTTCTCAGTCTGCCACAGCAAGGACACTGATTCTTTTTGCCTTTACTCTTGAGAGGGACCTGCTGAATATTGTCACACCTGATTCTTCACAGGAGTTACGTAGCCTTTCTTTCTCCAATTCACAGATGAGGGGATCTCAGCAAAGGGAGGTGGTTGGAAAACTTTCCTCTTCTGGAGCTTCTGGATTTGAAGGCCATTCATCACCTGCCTGAATTCTTCATTGGTCTTCAAGGATAAGAAGGTAAAATGTTGATAAGTTTGAGATTACTTTGGCAAAGTACTCGGAGAGGAAGCACAAAATGCTTAGCATTCCATGCCACACTCACCATGTCACCAAAGCCATTCATTGCTACCGTGAAGCTGTGTTTCCCTTGATTGTATTCCTGATTGTGCTGTTCAATCATTTTCATATTCTTCTTCCACGCTGCTCTCCTCCGTCCTTCTTCATTCTAGTGGGAAGATACAATCACACATCTTTATTTCTATTTAAAACCTACTCACTTGCACCAAGTGGATATGTTCATGAAGAGGAGGAGAAACTATGGCCAGGGATGGCCTGATGCTTCTGGGAGCTGTTCTTCAGCAACCACAGAGCAGGACATATGCCCACATTGTGTGCACTCATGGTACCCTGCTTATTGATTTGGTAAGAATGGCCTCAAGAAACTACTCCCTGCTATGAACTCCCACCAGCATGGAATGTTCTCTGCAGGGGTACCTCTGGACAGGTTAGATGTTACCAACCACGCTATATTGTTTCCCATGTGTTGCCTTCCACTGGGACCATTGTTCATCTATGCTCTGATTGAGTTGTGGAGCAGCTAAGGCTATTCCCAGGCAAAGGGCAGCCAGGAAGAGAGAAGGATACATGTTTCAAAAACCTAGGAAAGGAAAAGAAATGAGATTCTGATTAGAACAATCAATTTAAAAGGGCATCCTCCTTTCTTCTAAGATGTTAGAGGCCTACGGTAGGGTAAAAAGATTGTATTTATCCCAAATGTTTACACAGGGCTCTGGAGGATATGGAGGGGCCTGATACCCTGCTCCCTGCCTTGGAACTTGACCACCAGTTTTAAGGCATGTGGACAAGGGGCCATGACTCAGCAGGCTCCACAACCTGGTATACGGAGATCTGGCTTCAGCATCTGGTGGGGCCAGGCCAGGGACAGTACTTCCTGGAAGCCCCAAACCCCAAATCCTAAGGCTGGGGGCCAAGCTCGTTCTCAGGTTGG
Organism: Hyaena hyaena; assembly: GCF_003009895.1. Lineage (NCBI taxonomy): Eukaryota > Metazoa > Chordata > Mammalia > Carnivora > Hyaenidae > Hyaena > Hyaena hyaena. Next base: position 282,379 of record NW_024081757.1, read on the forward strand.
CCCTTCACTCAAGCCCAGCCCTGGGCCTCACCTGTAACAGATGTAGCTGAGTAGGCACAGTCACAAGTACAGGGCTGGGGGTCCGCTGGGTTGGGAAGTAGGTCCAAGTCTGTCGGTTTAAGGCCCATGATTCCGCCGGAGGGCCCAGACCTGACCACCTGTCCTCAAGGTGATTGGCTCAGCCAGTCTGGGGGCGGGGCCTCTTGGCAGCGTTCCCATCTTTCCTAGGGTAAGTAGTTATCTGTCCAGTGACCCCGAGACGTTTGGGGGGCGGGGGCGGGATGCGGCGACCTTGCTGAATGCAAGCAGGACCTAGGAGGGAGAAAGGAAGACCCAACTCATCCATGGGACCCAGATCTACCAATTGCCCAGACTACAAGGGATGGGCAGGTGCTTCATGAGCAGAAGCTCACTGGGAGCCCCAGATTGGTTTTCAGCATCAGCCTGCATGTCCTTTAGTCCTACGGTTTTTGGTTAAAATCTCCTGGAGGGCTGAGAACAGGATAATCTAGTCTAGTGGTTTCTATTTATTCCAGGCAAAGGTAGGGCAGAGGCAGGAGCACAGAAGCCACAGAGGGAGGTGTTATCACTGTCTCAGGATGGTATGCCTCCAGGTTTTGGAAGAATCGAGTGTACTGGAAATCTCCAAAATGCTGGATGTGATGGGCATGATGTAAATCCTTGGACTGAAGGAGACAGATGAGCACAGGTGTCCAGGGATGGAGTAGCATTTTGTAATGTTCTTCTCCTGTCCTCTCACAGTTATGTTCCTTTTCCTTCTCAAGCCCTTCTCAAAAACAAATAGAAACTAGTTAATTAAAAACAAAACAAAACGGGATTAAGAAATAGAGGAAAAGTAGATATAGGAATTCCATTTACTTTCCCATTCTCTGCATGGATATTATGTTTCTTGGTGTCCAATGTGCTTTTCTTGATATTTAATTTCACGAGTTTAAGATAAATAGCTATTTCAAGCAAGAAAGTATCAGGAGACCATGAATTTTCCCTCTGACAACTGGTTTTGCTCTCTTTAGAAACAGGATTCCATGTATCTAAACAGTGGGTCAGTGCCTTCTCTGGACCCACTTCAGTAAGACACCCCAGTGATCTCCCTCACACATTGTCTCCAGCACTTCTTTGCTTGGGACAGCAGTGGTCAAAGGGATTCCATACGTGGGCTAGGAGTCAGGGCTGGGCCAGCATGGCCATTCTACAGCCCTGGTGTGGGATGCCAGCAGTGTCCCTAATGTCCTCAGCCTCAATTTCCTCAGTGAGCACATGGGGAAATAATTAGATTTTCCTCAGAGGATTCTTGGGAAGATTAAATGAGATAATACATGTCAGACATGAGCATAGAGTAGAGCTAATTTAATACTGCTTCTTTGTGAGGGCTGTTGAACAGAAATCCACAGGCCCAAAATGATGTCGCTTAGGTTAAGGGCCCAAGTCAGGACACCAAGACTTAATACCTAACCCAACTGCAGGTTCAACCCCTAGCAAGGTAACCTTGAGAGAGTCAACCTGGAATTTCCTAGGCCATGTTGGAGAATTTACTGAGAGCCTTTCTGCTCCCCTTAACAGGGACATGTTGTCCAAACAATGCATTCCTTGCTAATAAACTCCTTGTCTTCTCTTTATGTCTTTCCCTGACTTTTCAAACCTTTCTTTCATTTAGCTCAGGACAGTTTCCTTCTATACGCTAGATGGGATGCTGCCTGACTCATGAATCCTCTAATAAATCCAATTAAATTTTCAAATTTACTTGGTGGAATTTTATTCAGTGGCAGGGACAAGATCTGGACCAAACTTCTGGCAACTACCCAGCAAGGAGGAACAGAGGTGTGGTACCTACAAACCTTAGGATCATGGTCTTCTCCCACTTTCCCAGCGTCGTGGTGAAACATCTCCAGGTTAAGGCGCCATTCTAGTTGTCTCTATCTTTGCCCTGGAGCTCCTGATCCCACTGACCTTCCATTACAGGTCAGGTCGGGTTCTGCTGCAGATGGTTATGTCAGGAACCCATTCCTGCTGGCATGTTTGCCGGGACTCCCACTGAGCTGACAGAAGGGCTGCCCTTAGCCAACCCCTGCCTTTTTAAAAAAATTATTATTATTTTATTTCTTTCATAGTTTGTTGTCAAGATGGTTTCCATATAACAATCAGTGCTCATCCCAACAAGTGCCCTCCTCCATGTTCATCGCCTCCCTTCCCATCTCCCCCACCCCCAAGGGCTCTCAGTTTGTCCTCAGTATTTAAGAGTCTCTCATGGTTTGCCTCTCTCCCTCTACCCAACTAGTTTTTTCCCCTTCTCCTCCCCCATAGTCCTCTGTTAAGTTTCTCCTGTTCCACTTATAAGTGAAAACATATAGTATCTGTCTTTTTCTGCCTGACTTATTTTGCTCAGCATAACACCTTCAAGTTTCATCCATGTTGCTACACACGGCCAGATTTCATTCTTTCTCATTGCCATGTAGTATTCCATGGTATAGATAAACCACCTCTTCTTGATCCATTTGTCAGTTGATGGACACTTAGGCTCTTTCCATGATGTGGCTATTGTTGAGAGTGCTGCTATGAACGTAGGGGTACATGTGCCCCTATGCATCAGCACTCCTGTATCCCTTGGGAAAATTCCTAGCAGTGCTATTGCTGCATCATAGGGGAGTTCTATTGTTAATTTTTTGGGGAACTTCCACGTTGTTTTCCAGACGGACTGCACCAGTTTACATTCCCACCAATACCATGCTGTCTTGATGATGACAGCTTTGTAGTAGAAGCTGAAGTCTGGGATGGTGATGCCTCCTGTTTGGGTTTTCTTCTTCAATATTACTTTGGGTATTTGGGGTATTTTCTGGTTCCATACAAATTTTAGGATAGTTTGTTCTAGCTTTGAGAAGAATGCTGGTGCAATTTTGATTGATTGGGAATTCAATGAATGTGTAGATTGCTGTGGGAGGTAATGACATTTTAATAATATTTCCTCTTCCAATCCATGAGCATGGAATGTTCTCCATTTCTTTGTGTCTTCAATTTCCTTCATAAGTTTTCTATAGTTTTCATCATACAGATCTCCTATATGTTTGGTTAGGTTTATTCCTAAGTATTTAATGTTTTTTTTTTTTTTTTTTTGTGCAATTGTGAATGGGATCAGTTTCTTGGTTTCTCTTTCTGTTGCTTTATTATTGGTGTATAAAAATGTAACCGATTTCTGTACGTTGATTTTGTATCCTGCGACTTTGCTGAATTCATGGATCAGTTCTAGTAGTTTTCTGGTGGAGTCTGTCAGGTTTTCCATGCAGAGTATCATGTCATCTCTGAAAAGTGAAAGTCTGACTTCATCTTTGCCAATTTTGATGCCTTTTATTTCCTTTTGTTATCTGATTGCTGATGCTAGGACTTACAGCACTTTGTTAAACAACAGTGGTGAGAGTGGACATCCCTATCGTGTTCCTGATCTCAGGGGAAAAGCTCTCAGATTTTCCCCATTGAAGATGATATTCGCTGTGGGCTTTTCATAAATAGCTTTTATGGTGTTTAAGTAAGTTCCTTCTATCCCGACTTTCTCGAGGGTCTTTATTAAGAAAGGCTGCTGTATTTTGACAAACGCTTTTTCTGCATCTATCGACAGGATCATATGGGTTTTATCTTTTCTTTTGTTAATGTGTTGTATCACATTGATTGATTTGCGAATATTGAACCAGCCCTGTAACCCAGGAATGAATCCTGCTTGATCATGGTGGATAATTCTTTTTATGTGCTGTTAAATTCGATTTGTAAGTATCTTGTTGAGGATTTTTGCATCCATATTCATCAAAGATATGGGCCTGTAGTTCTCTTTTTCTCCTGGGTCTCTGTCTGGTTTGGGAATCAAAGTATGCTAGCTTCAAAGAATAAGTCTGGAAGTTTTCCTTCTATTTTTATTTTTTTGGAATAGCTTGACAAGAAAGGATATTAACTCTGATTTAAATGTCTGGTAGAATTCCCCAGGGAAGCTCTTATTTGTTGGGAGATTTCTGATAACTGATCCAATTTCTTTTTTTGTTTGTTTGTTTGTTTGTTTGTTTTTTTACAAATAGTTTATTGTCAAATTAGTTTCCACATAACACTCAGTGCTCATCCCCACAAGTGTCCTCCTCCATGCCCATCCCCCCCTCCCCCCCACATCCATCCATCCTCAGTTTTTGTCAGCATTCAAGAGTCTCTCATGGTTTGCCTCTCTCCCTTTCCCCCACCATTTCCGCCCTTCTTCTCCCCCTTGTTCCTCCGTCAAGTTCCTCCTAATTCTCCTATACTG
>NW_024081757.1:286682-365638 GCF_003009895.1 Hyaena hyaena
AAACATATGGTATTTGTCCTTCTCTGCCTGACTTATTTCGCTCAGCATAACACCCTCAAGGTCCATCCATGTTGCTACACATGGCCAGATTTCATTGTTTCTCATTGCCATGTAGTATTCCATGGTATAGATAAACCACATCTTCTTGATCCATTCATCTCTTGATGGACACTTAGGCTCTTTCCATGTTTTAGCTATTGTGGAGAGTGCTGCTATGAACATTGGGGTCCATGTGCTCCTATGCCTCAGCATTTCTGTATCCCTTGGGTAAATTCCTAGCAGTGCTATTGCTGATCCAATTTCTTAACTAGTTATGGGTCTATTCAGATTTTCTGTCTCTTCCCATTTGAATTTTGGTAGTGCATGTGTGTTTAGGAATTTGTCCATTTCTTCTAGGTTGTCCAGTTTGTTGGCATATAATTTTTCATAGTATTCCCTGATAATTACTTGTATTTCTGAGGGATTTGTTGCAATAAGTCCATTTTAATTCATGTTTTTGTCTATTTGGGTGCTGTCTCTTTTCTTTTTGACAAGCCTGGCTAGAGGTTTATCAATTTTGTTTATTTTTTCAAAAAACCAACTCTTGGTTTCATTGATCTGTTCAACTGCTTTTTGGGATTCTATATTGTTTATTTCTGTCCTGATCTTTATTATTTTTCTTCTTCTGCTGGATTTGGGGTGCTCTTACTGCTCTACTTCTAGTACCTTTAGGTGCGCTGTTAGATTTTGTGTTTGCGCTTTTTTTAGTTTCTAGAAATAGGCCTGGAGTGCAATGAACTTTCTTCTTAGAACTGCCTTTGCTGCATCCCGAAGAGTTTGGATTGTTGTATTTTCATTTTCATTTGTTTCCATATATTTTTTAATTTCTTCTCTAATCGCCTGATTGGTCCATTCATTCTTTAGTAGGGTTTTCTTTAACCTCCATGTTTTTGGAGGTTTTCCAGACTTTTTCCTGGGTTGGATTTCAAGTTTCATAGCATTGTGATTTAAATAGTACATGGTATCATCTCAATCCATTTATATTTATTGAGGGCTGCTTTATGACCCAGTATGTGATCTATCTTGGAGAATGTACCATGCTCACTTGAGAAGAAAGTGAATTCCATAGCCTCAAGATGTAGAGTTCTAATATATCTGTCAAATCCATCTGGTCCAATGTGTCATTCAAGTACATTGTTTCTCTAATGATTTTCTGTCTAGTTGATCTATCCATTGCTGTAAGTGGAGTATTATTGTCCCCTGCTATTAGCACATTCTTATCTGTAAGATTGTTTCTGTTTGTGATTCATTGTTTTATGTATTTGGGTGCTCCCGAATTCAGTGCATAGACATTTATAATTGTTAGCTCTTCCTGATGGATAGACCCTGTAACTATTATAGAATGCCTTTCTTCATCCCTTGTTACTGCCTTTGCTTTAAAGTCCAGTTTGTCCAATATAAATGTGGCTACTCTGGTTCTCTTTTGACTTCTAGTAGCATGATAGATATTTCTCCATCCCCTTACTTTTGATCTGAAGGTGTCCAAAGAACTAAAATTACTCTCTTGTAGACAGCAAATAGATGCATTTTATTTTTTTATCCATTCTTATACCCTATGTCTTTTGATTGGAACATTCAGCCCATTTGTAAATGTCCAGTGTTATTATTGAAAACTATGGGTTTAGAGTCATTGTGTTTCTGTAGGATTCATGCTTGTAGTGGTGTCCCTAGTACTTTGTGTTCCTTGCAACATTTCCCTCATAGAGTCCCGCTTAGGATTTCTTGTAAGGCTGGTTAACTGGTGATGAGTTCTTTCAGTTTTTGTTTATTCACGAAAACCTTTATCTCTCCTTTTTTTTCTGAATGACAGTCTTGCTGGATAGAGGTTTCTTGGCTGCATATTTTTTCTCTTCATCACATTGAAGATTTCCTGCCATTCCTTTCTGGACTGCCAAGTTTCAGTAGATAGGTCTGCAACTACTCTGATAGGTCTCCCTTTGTATGTTAGGGCCCTTTTATCCCTAGCTGCTTTCAGAATTCTCTGTTTGTCCTTATGTTTTACCAGTTTCACTATGATATGTTGTGCAGAAGATTGGTTCAGGTTATGTCTCAAGAGAGTTCTCTGGGCCTCTTGGATTTCAATGTCTGTTTCTGCTATAATTTGTTCATGTACCCCTTCTCTTTTCTCTCTCTCTTCTTCTTCTAGAATTCTTATGAATTGTTCCTTTTGATTGCATCACTCAGTTCTCGAATTCTCCTTCCATGTTCATGGATCAATTGATCTTTCTTTTCTTGGCTTCCTCTTTTTCTGTCATTGTGTCTTCTAATTCATCTCTTCTCTCTGCTTCTTCAATCCGTACAGTGGTCGCCTCCATTTTATTATGCACCTCATTTATAGCATTTTAAAAATTCATCACAACTATTTTTAAGGTCCATAATCTTCATAGCAATAACTTCTCTGGTGTCTTCCATGCCTTTTTCAAGCCCAGCAATTAATTTTATGACTATTGTTCTAAATTCTTGGTCAGTTATGTTGCTTGTATCTATTTTGACCAATTCTTTAGCTGTCATTTCTTTCAGGAATTTCTTTAGAGGAGAGTTCTTCCATTTTATCATTTTGGCTAGCTTTATGTCTCTTGTCAGTTTTAAAAGATTGTTATGCGCTCTGCGCCTGCGTGTTCTGCTATATTAAAGGAGGCTCATTGACTCTCCATGGCCTGTCCATTCAGGAAGTGTTCTTTGAATGGTGTCTCTTTGTCTCTCTTCTGCCTTCGGTTGTTCTATTTCCCTACTCAGTGATATTTGGGACTCTTCCCCATGTATACTTTGGCTTGTTTCTTGGGGTAGCCCTGAAAAGGAAAACAGACAGACAAACAAAAAGGGAACTAAAGCACGCAAACACACAGACAAATCAAACAAATAAGCAAACTTGACAGAGAGAAAAATAGGGAACAACAACAAAAGACAAAGGACAGTGTAAAAGCATAAAACCAGAAATCCCAGCTACAAATAAAGAGCAGTGTGGAGGTAGTGCTGATGTAAGAACATATACAAAGAGAGAAATGACAGGGATGGGGAGAAAGTGAAATTGAACACTGAATAAGAAGAAAGACTAAAGGACTTAATTCAGAGAGATAAAGAGGAGAATATGGTAGGAGGAGAGGGGAAAGACATTAAGATAATGTTTGCCAAAGAAACTATAACTAATAACTAATAACTAATAATCTGATTGTTCCAGAGAGAGAGAGAAAGGAAAGTAACGATGGAGGTGTAGAATATGCATCAAGAGAATGGATTAAATGTGACTGTTTAAGCATACCAATGACCAGAGTGCCCTGTTTAGTGGAGGGGAGAGATAAGAATGAGATAAGGGAAAATATATCTGAATAGTAATAATTGATCTAGAGTTAATCACGGCAATGCATCAATGTTGACCTTGCCCAGGCTCCCCTAAGGAAAAAAAAAAAAAAGGCAGCTCTCCAGCGCGGATGGGAGTGGTTTGGTGTAGGCATGTCTGGCCTCCCTGAGGCCCTGGCTTGGTGGTTGTGGGGAGAAAAATGTTGGCACCTCAGTCCCTTCTCTAACCAAGCATTGCAAATCACTCTTTTGGGTCCAATCTCCCTGTGCCAGGGGTGTAGCCAAGGTGGGCTGTGTTCTATGTCCCAAGCCCCGCCTCATTTCCAGATCTTAGTCCATACACTTTAGTGATACTGCCCAAAATGGAATACTGCTGGCCAGGCGCTTCCTAGCCAGGGATTGAGTAGGAGGAGTAGGGGAGCATTTTCTCCTGGCGCCGCCTGAGTTCATACCTCCCAGCCCAAAGAAAGTGCCACAGCTAGCGATAGGCTCTCTCTCAGAATGCCCTGCTATTAGAGAAGGGATGATAGGATCCCTCTCCGACCCAGGCTGAGGTTTTTCTCTTCTCCAGGGACAGTTCTCTGAGCAGTTCCAGACATTCTTTCTCTTCCCCTCCTCTTTCTGTGGCTCTCCACAGAGGGGGCTCCCTCCCATCCATGCCTCTCTGTCCTGGCACGTTTTTATCTTCCCAAGTTCACAGTCATGCACCTATAAGGCTGTCTTCTTAGTAGACTCTGTTTCTTTTCCTCCCAGAATCTTGTGGCTCAGTGTCTTAAGGCTTCAGGCCTTCTTTGTTTGAGAAATGCGAGCAGGTGAAAAGTATGGAGCTCCTTACTTCTTCACCATCTTGCCTCTCTAGGTGTTTGTTAATTTATGTACTATTAATGAGAGAACTGGGAGCTAGTTTTGAGATATGTATCATCAAGATTTTTATAGTACATTCTGTAGAGTTATTTTCAAACATGTACAACTATCAATGAAAATGTGTGCATTCATATACACCTCTGTTACCTTATTTGATACTTTACAAGAGCCCCTCAAAGTAGTGACAGAAACTATTAATATCCTTCCTTTATGATGAGGAGCTCACTTTGCTCAAAGTTACATGATAATTGCTTTGTAAATGTCAAATTAGACTCAGAGGTTTTGAGTAGATCCTCCCTAGAAACCCATGCCATGAATAAAACCGACAAAAAATCTTTCAGCATCCAATGATGCCTACACTACAGACTTCTTTATGGACCACCCATTTTAATGAAGAATTGACTTACGTTGTACAAGCAAAAGCATATAGAGTTTTGTCGTCTATTAATACTATTAATGGAAAAAGTGGGCTCTAGCATCCTCAGGTTGGTTTGAGACTATCTTATTTGCATTATGGGTATGGAGATGTATAGCCAGGATATGTTTCCCTGCCCCTCTGAAGTCCCATAATATATAGTGATATGTATTGAAACAGATAAGGGACATTTGGGTCCTTCCGCATGATTTTTCCAGAAGCCTTGCCATAAAATGAAAATTGTTTGGACATTTTTAGATATGAAGAGTTTGTTTGGATCTTAATTTTCATGGTAAGTGAAATGGGCTTATTTTATTTCTGCCGCCTCCTATACACCTTTCTCCAACCTCTGTTTCATGTTTGGAAAGACTTTTTTTTTTTTTTTAATGTTTTTATTTATAGGAGAGAGAGAGAGAAAGACAGCGTGAGCAGGGGAGGGTCAGAGAGAGAGGGAGTCACAGACTGAAACAGGCTCCAGGCTCTGAGCTGGCAGTCAGCACACAGCCTGGCGCGGGGCTCGAACCCACGAACCGCGAGATCATGACCTAAGCGAAAGCGGACGCTTAACCGACTAAGCCACCCAGGCGCCCCTGGAAAGACTTTTTGAAATGGAAACTCAAGATAGAAACTAAATGACAACGTAGATGTTACCTGGGATATTTTGTCGGCTTACATGAACATGCAGAATTAAATATGACCTAATTCAAATGTTTAGTTTAGTATTGTATCTTGGGGTGGAGCCTCCAAAGTGCCGGGAAACAGGAGCTCACCTATCCTTTTGGTAACTGCACCCCATACACACCTTCAACTACTCCCTTTGCTCTTCTGTAGAATCATCTTCAGGTACCACTGTTTTCTATGTATCTAGTATATATATGACTTAGTTTTAAGAATTTTCCAGATTTGGGGCACTTGGGTGGCTCAGAGGCTTAAGCGTCTGACTTTGACTAAGGTCATGATCTCACGGTCCGTAGGCTCAAGCCCCACATCAGAATCTGTTCTGACAGCTCAGAGCCTGGAGCCTGCTTCAGATCTTGTGTCTCTCTCTCTCTGCCCTCCCCAATTTGTGCTCTGTCTCTCTCATAAATGAATAACTTAAAAACATTTTTTGAAAGAAGAAAGAAAAGAATTTTCAGGATTCTTCTTAATATGCAATGCTCAAATTCCAATCTTGCCAAGTCTTGCACCGGTTACATATAACACAAGAGTTTTATTTCTCTGTATCGTTCCAAACCCAATTAAAGAACAATGGAGTGGGATAGATGATACCAGGCTTTTGATCCCCGATCTGCCCTAAAATAATTGTGTCCCCTTGGGAAAATCATAGTTATTTGGGCCCCTTTCCTTTATTTTGAGAGAGTTTGTCCTAGATGATTCAAAATAGCATGTGTACTCTTTAAATAATAGTTTAAATGTTACCGGTAGTCTAAACAAATGAAGGCACCTGAGCATAAAACTGTACATCATTTCTGTGAATGTGGTTTTCGAGTTGCCTCCATTTTACAGATGATAGGAAGACAGAGCACAGCAGAAGCAGATTATTTAACCAGAGGCTCCAAAGTAGATGGACCTAAACCACAAGTTTCCTTTTTTTCTGAAGCTCATATAGCCAAAATATAGGCTGCTTAATATTAAGCTGTGAAGTATATTATCGGTATGTTTAAGGGAGGCTATTCTTATGAGATTACCAATTAATAGCAGGAAGGTTTGAAATTATTACAAGATCATGTAGTCTTGTGAGATTTACAGCTCTGTTTTTATATCAAGCAAGTTCTTCCAGTGTCAACTAATCATCTGAATTTCTAGTTGCTTCTCTGAACTAAACTTCCGAACCTCTTGAAGTGTTCTTCTCGCTATCTGAAATTTATGCCAGAATAGCGTGTTTTTTTTTTTTTTTTTTAGAGAGAGTACATTCACATTTCTAGATTACATGTAAGAAAGAGAGATTCCTTGAGTTAGGTTAGAGGTTAAGGCCTCCTTCTCAGAGTGGTGTCTTATTTTTGAGAGAGAGAGAGAGAACGTGTGAGCTAGGGAGGGGCAGAGGGAAAGGGAGACAAAGGAGACACAGAATCTGAAGCAGGCTCCAGGCTCTGAGCTGTCAGCAAAGAGCCCAAAACGGGATTCAAACATACAAACTGCAAGGTCATGACCTGAGCTGAAGTCAGATGCTTAACCGACCGAGCCACTCAGGTGCCTCAGTATGCCAGAATTTAAATTGCCATTCTGAAACATCATAAGACTTTGGGGCAAACTGCTTCCCTAAACATTTTCCCTGCATCTTAGAAAAATAACACCCTTGCCCAAAATGTTCATGTCCTAATCCCCAGAGCCTAAGAATGTCACCTTCAAGGGCAAAAGGGATCTTGTAGATGGAAGTGTTAAGGATCTTAAGATGGAGATATTATTTTGGATTATCTGATGGGCCCCAAAAGTTATACCAAGTGTTCTATGAGAAAGGCAGGAGATTTTACTACAATTAAAGAGAATGTGTTCATAAAACAGAGATTAGGTTAATGTGGCCAAAAGCAAAGAATGGGAGCAGCCACCAGAAGCTAGAAAAGGTAAGGAAATGGAGCTTCTAGAGGGAGCACAGCCCTGCCAACTCCTGATTTCAGCCTAGCAAAAATGGCTTTGGACCTCTGACTTCAAGACTATAAGAGAATAAATGTGTTTTAAGCCACCAATTTTGTGGTGACTTGTTATAGCAGCCATAGGCAACCTGTACCTCACAGAACTGTTACTCCAGAGAAAATGTGTGACTGGTGGCTCGTGAGTTCAAGCCCTGCACTGGGCTCCGTGCTGACAGCACAGGGTCTACTTGGGATTCTCTGTCTCCCTATTTGCCCCACCCTACTCTCAAATAAATAAACATTAAAAAAATGTGTAACTGAAATACATTTAGTAATGTGTTTAACACACAGTAGGGATGCTGTAAAATGTATGTCCTGTTTTGAAACTGAAGTTTGGTTTGAGGGACCACTAAAACCAGTACAATGTCAACATTTTTTAAATATATATTTTTACCATTTTAGTTATCTTTGAGAGACAGAGAGAGACAGTAAGAGCAGGGGAGGGGAGAGAGAGAAGGAGACACAGAATCCAAAGCAGGCTCCAGGCTTTGAGCTGTCAGTACAGAGCCTTTGGCAGGGCAAAACCCACAAACTGTGAGGCCCTGACCTGAGCTGGAGTCCAAAGCTTAGCCGACTGAGCTTAACTGAGCCACCCACTCACCCCCAATGGTAGTATTTTTGTCCGTGTTCTTGGTAAAAATGCCTAGACACCTACTAGGAAGATCTTTCTACTCTCCCACAACCCCATGCTTGTCCTAATTCTTAGAGAGGAAAGATTTCTTCTCCTCACTTAAGTCACATTATTATTTTCCTGTCTACTTTTTGTTTTCATTACTCTTCATTCAACCAGTCTTTCTGAACTTTAAAGCAAACCAAGTCATTTCTCAATAGATTCAGGTGCTCTCTTAAATGAACATCCCAACCAGCATCTTATTATTTCTAAGCCTCATTAACAGAAATTTCTGAACGTAGCTCTTCTTCAGTTTCTGCTGTCATTCATTTTCTCATTTCTCCCTTCTGCTTTTAGTTCATTCTTGACAACTTAGTCCTTTCCTTAAACACAGCTTTTAATAAGGTAACACAGCAAAGTGACGAAAGTCTAGAAGGCCTGGTTTCAAATCTTGGGTATTGCCACCTACTTACAGTGTGACATTGGACAAGCTATTTAACCGCTCTGGTTTCCCCCCAGAAGTGGCTATTAGGAGTGATACCTACTGCTGTTATGAAGAGAAGTGAGTTGATATTTGCCAAGTCCTTAGAATAGTGCTAGTCACAGAGTAAGCACTCCAAATGTGTTTGCCAGCAATGATAAATGCAAAGTTCAGACGTATAACTTTCTCAGCTTTCTGTCATAACTTCGAGATATGTATTTGGTGAAATCAATACAAGTCTTTTCAGGGGAAACACAAAGATATTTCTTTTCTTTCTTTCTTTCTTTCTTTTTTTTTTTTACAAATAGTTTATTGTCAAATTAGTTTCCACATAACACTCAGTGCTCATCTCCACAAGTGTCCTCCTCCATGTCCATCCCTCCTCCCCCCCACATCCATCAGTCCTCAGTTTTTGTCAGCATTCAAGAGTCTCTCATGATTTGCCTTTCTCCCTTTCCCCCACCATTTCCTCCCTTCTTCTCCCCCTTGTTCCTCAGTCAAGTTCCTCCTAATCCTCCTATACGTGCAAACATATGGTATTTGTCCTTCTCTGCCTGACTTATTTCGCTCAGCATAACACCTTCAAGGTCCATCCATGTTGCTACACATGGCCAGATTTCATTGTTTCTCCTTGCCATGTGGTATTCCATGGTGTAGATAAACCACATCTTCTTGATCCATTCATCCGTTGATGGACACTTAGGCTCTTTCCATGTTTTAGCTATTGTTGAGAGTGCTGCTATGAACATTGGGGTACATGTGCTCCTATGCATCAGCATTTCTGTATCCCTTGGATAAATTCCTAGCAGTGCTATTGCTGGGTCATAGGGGAGTTCTATTGTTAGTTTCCTGAGGAACCTCCACACTGTTTTCCAGAGTGATTGTACGAGTTTACATTCCCACCAACAGTGTAGGAGGGTGCCCGTTTCTCCACATCCTCGCCAGCATCTAGAGTTCTCTGATTTGCTCATTTTAACCACTCTGACTGGCATGAGGTGATATCTCAGTGTGGTTTTGATTTGTATTTCCCTGATGAGGAGGGATGCTGAGCAATACAAAGATATTTCTATTCAAGAAAATAGTTTTCAATGATTGTCCATGTAGTTAGTTTAGGTGTTTCACCTCAGTGTTTCCAAATTTCTATACGACAGAACCTGGGTTTAGTCCAGTGAAAAATTAGAATCGTGAGCTTCTGTTTGAAACCCTTTACCTTAAGCCCTCCCCCCCCCATTGCTTTGCCCATTAACTTTCATGTGTCCTCCACACTCTGAAAATCTACTTCTAAGAAAGTCTCTGATGTCCGTCTTAGCATGGATTTAAGACAAAGGCACTGTTTACATGAGACAGACGAGTTTTCAGGACGGGCTTTGTCTTGCTTATTTTGGTTGCCCTTCACACAGCGACAGTCTCGGACCATATCCAGACATCCGTGTCGTGGCTCTAATTCTTAGTACCTGTTTGATTATGCGAGCCTCAGTTCTACCATCTGGAAGGGTTGTCTGAGGGCAAATCTCTGTCTTTGAGACTGCTAAAAAGAACATTTCCAGCTCAGGTATGAACTGCTGCCAGGAAGCCTGGTTATGTCACATCACCCTGGGATCCTAGCAGAGATTGGGTCAGGAAGAGCCTAAGGAGGCTTATCACAGTCAGGTCGTTTCTAGATTTCTAAAATGAACATATTAGGGCAAGAAAGACATGCATTCAGGAGTCTGAACTGAAAATTCTCACAAGCTACCTTTGGTTCTTGAGAAATAGATGTAGGGAAAATGTCCTGCTTGTTGCTAAGGGTTTTCGCCCAAAATATTTAAACTTATAAAATGTTTGGGGCCTTTGGTGAGCTCTCACTTAAGGCCTAGTCCAGTGTTTGGTTACAACGTGGAACGGGGACTACCTGGAGCACTGGCTGAAGTTCATATTGCTATTTCTCCTACAAAGCTACACAATTAGGATGATGGGGCCAGAATTATGCATTTTTCATAAATAGTGATTAGTGAACATTTCTTGCCTAGCCTAAAGGCAGTCTGAGGTGTCCCTCTGCTCCTTTTACTTTTTGGGTCATATCTTTCAGTGTTGTAGCTTCCAAACTGAGAAGGGGAGATGTAAGTATTCTAGAAAAGAAAGGGACCCAGCCAAGTAAATCAAATAATATCAAGTTTGAAAATAAAATATTTTTAATGTGCAAATAGTGCAAGGATTAAAAGAGGGAAATAGTTCAAATTTTAGGAAAAACAATTTAAAACATACGAGAAGCATAAACCAAACTAAAATGTAGCATGATTTTGAACAACTGATGTCAAAGACAAGAAGGAGCACTGTACTGGCAGAGTAGGAAATACAATCCGATCACACTATTTCCCCCAGGACTAAGCGAACCTTCTTAATAGAGTTGATTGGTTTTCAACCCTTGGAGCTAACCTGTGGAGAAAACACAGAACACTTTGCCACAACTGTATTGCAAAATGTAAATGATAACAGCACAAATAAAAGCAAGCAATATTCACAGAAGGTGATTTGTACAAGCGGAAAGGAAAGGCAGAGGGAATAAAGAGCACAGCCTCATGCACTGAGAGAATCATGAGATTAAGGTGAAAGTTAATAAGGCAAGATATAAATAATAATAGCTAATGTTTCTTGAGCTCTCCTTGTGTTAGACACTAAAGGCTACAAATGCATTATTAGCTGCATTAGCACAAGCAACCCTATAAGGTAGAGAGGAATCCTTTTCCCTGGTTTATGGATGAGAAAACAATGGGCACAAGTGGGATGTGGACATTTCACAGGGGTAGAGAGCTAATAAAAGTTGCAGAACAAGGATTCTAATTCAAGCAGTCCATCTCCAGGACCAGTGCTTTCAGCCATCTGCTACCACTTCCCTCACCAATAGAGTCAGCAAAGTTACATGAAGTTACAAGAGAGAAGCAGCCAAATTAATTAAATATGACATATTGGAAAGGAAGAGGGAGGGAAAACAGTTGGAGTGGAGATTTGTCTTCCTCCATCATGGTAGAGAGGTAAAAATATTGTTTAAAATGAACATGTCATGATACACCAAGATAAGCATCATGTTTAGGATTGAGGGGATGACATCAAAGTAACAAAATACTGTCTCTGGACAGGGGAACTCAGGACTAAGGGCTACATTTCAGTTTGATTCAAGTTGCTATTATGCTTATGTGTTACTTTCATACCAATAAAATATTTCTGTTTATTTAGAAATTGCTTCTAGGGGAAGTCTGGCTGGCTGAGTAGATTAGGCATCCAACTTCAGCTAAGGTCATGATGTCGAGGTTTGTGGGTTCGAGATGCATGTCGGGCTTTATGATGATGGCTCAGAGCCTGGAGCCTTCTTCAGATTTTGTATCACCCTCTTTCTCTACTCCATGCCCCCCTGAAATAAATATTAAAACAAATTTAAAAAAATGGAAATGGCTTCTCCTGTGTAAGTGCATCAAAACTGAAATTTCAGGGGCACTTGGGTGGCTCAGTCGGTTGAGTGTGCAACTTCAGCTCAAGTCATGATATTACGGTTTGAGTTCAAGCTCCACATCAGGTTCTCTGCTGTAAGCTCGGAGCCCGCTTTACAACCCCTGTGTCCCTGTCTCTTGGCCCATCCCAACTGGTGCACTCTCTCAAAAATAAATAGTTAAACAAACATGAAATTCAAAATCTTCTTTACATCTACCACTGATTTGCTAAGTATTTGTCTTATCTGGATATTACTTTTGGCTTGAAGGCTTTAACAAAATCAGCAGGTACGAATATTTAAAAGTTGTCTCTGGTAATATTACCAGGCATGGCTGAGAGAGGATGCAGGACTATTAGAAGCAAACTGGATTTCAACACTGCTTCAGAGAGGCAGTTCTGACTACAAAGGGTAGGCGATTCTCTGCAGTCACAGAGCAGGAGCAATGCCATACATTTTTAAGCTCAGTTATTGTATTATTCCATGTGTTTACTTCATAAAAGCAGGCATTTTAAAAATAGTTTATTGTCAAGTTGGTTTCCAGATAACACCCAGTGTTCATCCCAACAAGTGCCCTCCTCCATGCCCATCACCTCCTTCCCCTCTTCCCTAGCCCCGTTCAGCCCTCAGTTTGTTCTCAGCATATAAGAGTCTCTTATGGTTTACCTCCTTCCCTCTCCCAACTATTTTTCCCCTTCTTCTCCCACTTAATCCTCAATTAACTTCCTCCTAATCCACCTATATGTGCAAACATATGGTAATTTGTCCTTCTCTGCCTGACTTATTTCTCTCAGCATAACACCCTAGGCATTTTTATGCTCCTGTTAAAATAGAATCTGCTATTCGAATTGCCTGGTTAAGGCAACCAAAAAATTACTGCCTAAGGAACTCATCAAGTGTATATATTTCAATGTATGTATGTATGTATGTATGTATGTATGTATGTATCTATCTATCTATCTATCTATCTATCTTGTATGCATCTATCCTTATTTATGGAACAAAACAACAATAATAATTTAAATTACTTCCTTACCTTATTTTGTTTTAGCCTTCCCAAAGTCCTGCAAGGTAAATGGGCCATGAGAAAAGCATTGAGTTCACTGAGACACTTGAAAGATGGCTCTACTGTTTGTCATTGTGCAACCAATAAATGTTGCAGGGAATTCAACCCACACCATATCTATCCTCCTCTCTTACCTCCCTTTGCTGACTTTAGTCCAGGAATATTAGTTTATACTTGCTCCCTGAGGATATCAGGTACCTTTCCTCTGAGCCTTTGCAGTGATTATTCCCGTTATCTGGAATGCTCTACCCTCAGACATTTGTTTCATTCACCTCCCTCTAGCCTGTTCAAATCCCACCTTCCTAGTGAGGCTTATCCTGTCCACCATTGAAACTGAACGCTGTGATTCTGCCTATAATCTCAATGCTCCATATGCTGCTTTATTCTCCATAACATTAGTCACTGGCTAACCTATTAGATAATTTGCATGTTAGTATTTCTACTCCCCTGCACCTAGAATGTAGGCTCCCCACAGTCAAGAATTTTGCCTTTTTTAAGTCTAGTAGTTATCCAGCAAAAAAAAGTCTAAGGTCAGCCAGGACTGGGCACAATTGTAACTTGTGAGATTTGATATTTTAGTGATTTAGATCAGAGCCGGGCAAATTACTGAAGAGGATCTCTTCCAGTGCATTGAAGCAGCACAATTCAAAGAAACTGAAATTTCCAACAATTACAGAGCAGGTATGTGCTCTTTCTCCCTTTGTTCCTCCAGGCTCACATCTATCCTCCCTGGGTGATAAGGGAATGTGTAAGAATGACTGGCCCAAGTTTAAATTAAATATGAAGACAGAAGAAAACAGTTCTTTAAAAAATCATTGAGTGGTTTGCTTTGACACATCAGGGGTTATCTAGCCTCTAGTAAGGTCAGGGCCGGATGAGAGAAGAGCAAGACACAACGGAAGAGGCAAGGGTGAGTCACCTCATCTCTCCCTCCTTCATCTACTTCTTCCTGGACTGTCATCCCTTACATTCAAAATGCAAATTGCAGAAGTCAGCACATGCAGGTAGAACATGTAGCAGTCACTGTGACATGGAAAATTCTGCATCCTTAAGTCTGACTCCAACCATCACCATTCACACAGGTTAATCCTTTCTCTACTGCTGAGTCAAAAAGACACATGAGTGAAGGTAGATTAAAAAGAACAAAGTTTTATACACATATGTGTATAACTACACAACGTGGGAATGATAAAAGCTCATTGTGGCAAATAGGTTGGGGAGACCACTACAGACAGCAGGGGTGTCCTGCCGGTTCCAAGACCAGAGAAAACTGGCCCAGAGCTTGGGTCAGCCGAGTTCACAGTCATACCAGGGATGGCACAGTTGATGATTTATGCAATTTTCTTCGATTTTCCACCATTGGAACTTCTTGAATCTGGTGTCATTCTGGAGTAGTTCTAAACTGGGGCTCATGTGCCCCTCACCCTCCAAAACACACACATGCACAGAAATAACAAAAATACACATGTGCCCACAATGTACATACTTGCTGTATGAAGAGATCAGGTTAAGTTTCACTTAAAGGGGTTGAGCCCCTTTCTGCTGCAACAAAGTCCATTTCAGGGTATATACAATTTGTATAGGATTGAGATTCATGACAAGAGAAAGGAATTGTTCTGTGGCTGTGATGAATTCCTAGGCAGGTTGTGAAGGTGCTCTAGTCATGCCCAGAGCACAGGCACAGTTGCCCAGGATAAACACATTGCTTGCTCCTCCAGAGGAGTACCTGACTAGGCAGAGCCCAAGTTCTGTTTAAAATTTCATGGTGCTATCCCCCATCGCATGACCAGCAATGTGCTTAAGGGAGGCACATTCGCTGTGTGCAGATGGGGGATCATAAATGTATCCAGTCATAGCAGGCATGGAGCTCTTCATCAGAGCACCACCTGTGTTAGGGGTAAGTGAGCTCTCAGTGTTTTTAGAGGGGGAGCTGACACAGAGGCCTGCCATCACAGATGTGATAGTGTCTACATCTGCTACAGCACTTGCTGCATCTGTCTTGGGTCCTCTGAAATTATTCTGCTCTGAAGAAAGAATAGCAGGTCCTACCATCATGGGAATGTCCTTGTGCCCTCCATGCTTACTGTCTTTCTCCAGGGCAGGTAGGCCATGGTTTCTTGAAAGGTTGGTGGAACTACAAGTGAGTCCAAGCACAGAGTTGGTGCTGTCACTTGTAACTACCACAGAGGCAGTGTGCCCCAGCAAGCTGCAGGGGCTCTTTGAGGGTGAACACACGTCTCTTGACAGGCATGTCTTTTCCATGGTAGATGCTTTTCCACATGGAGCAAATTGGTTTTGTGTAGATGGGTCCCGGATGCAAGTAATTGTACCAGGAACAGCTGGGTCTCCATCTTTGGGAACAGTGTGGCTCTCTCCAACTACTTCACCACCTGGGTTTTTGACCGTTGGCCCCTTCCTGCTCAAATTAAAGGGGGAGGCTGCTTGATCCTGACCAGCACCTCTTCTCCAGGATGCCAACACTTTCACATGGGGTTGTTTTCTTTCCCTGGATGAGCCCCTAGGACACTTATAGGTCAAGGAGACTGTAGAGCCTCCACCTGTGGGAATGCTGCAGTCCCAGCCCAGTGCTCCACTAACTGGGTATATGGGTAGGCCCCCCAGTGCCTGCATTTAAGCTGGAACATGCATTGTGTCCAAATACTGGGACAGTAGTTGCTCCTCCAACAGCAGCAGCCATGTTGTCAAATAGGGATTCCAGGTTGTCTGACTAAATGTTGGAGCAGAAATTGTGCTTGGTGCCCTGTTCAGTCCTGCCCCAAGGTTGAATGCTCCAGATGCCTGTGAATGCATGGGACCTAGGATGGACACACCAAGTCCAATGCCTTGTTTGTCACTAGAGGCCGGCTGGTTACTGATAGTAGTAATAAATGCAGAACCTGCCAAACCTGACTCCACTGCATTGTCTCTGGATGGCTGGGCTACAAGAGCAGTCAGGCCCATAGCTTGTGTTGAGGTTACTGGTGATCCTAACAGGTAGGAATTGGTAGGCCACTGCCCATTATGGTGCCCAGTTGTGGGCTGAGAGGTGATTCTTGGGTCAGACTGGTTGGAAACTAAAGCCTGTGTAATGGATGACTTTTTAGGTAAGTGGATAGAGTCCTGGGCCACAGCAGTACTGCTACCGGGTGGTGTCTTCTCAGAACCAGGAAGCACTATGTAAAGTGGCACATGGTTGTTGTCCCTGGACACAGGGGAAGAATAGATTATGGAAGCCTGAGATGGAGATGTGGTATCCATGGCTTTGTTGTCAGAAGCTGAGTTGCAGTTTGCAGGGAGGCTTGCTTCCTGGAGTGGAGGTGACACCAGAACCCCCAAGGAGCAAGCTAGTGGAAACAGCAACATTTGCAAGAAGGGCTGTCTTCTGGGACTCAGGTGCACTGGTGGAAACTGGAACCTTTTCAGGGTGCCTCTTTTTCCTATTGCAACAGGCCTAAAAAAACGAAGGTGGTTCCATTCTGGATTCTTTGGGAGCTTTTGAAGGGGGAGTGGTGTCCATGTGGACAGCACCTGGATCTGAGGTAAGCTTGGAGGTAGATGTAGATGTGTTGGCTGCGATGGTAGAAGCCTCTGCCTTAGAACTAATGGGCTGGACAGTTGAAACAGGGCTATTTGTGGAAGGATTTGGAAGGGGGTGGATAACACAGGTGGGGGAAGATTTACACACATAGGCACTGGGGATTCCACTTTGCGGGGGTTGAGGTGTTAAGGAAGCGTGGTGAGGTCACAACTAGGAGAGGTTGTAGCAGTGACTGGCTGAAGGGGGCTTTCTTTTTTCAGAGAAATTCCCCAAATGGCATTGGAACTAAGATGAAGAACAGACCCAGCAAGAGCAGCAGGAGAAGATTTTAAAACTATGTTTGCTGTCTCTTGACCAATTTGGTGGTAAAGATAGAGGAATAGATGGGATTGGGAGCCTGGCAGATTGGTCAGCCAAGTCAGCTGTAGCAATAGGAACTTGCACAGTGTTAATGCCCAAAGGCAGACAGTTAGCAGTCTCTGTTGCCAGAATGCAGAAAGCAGGGGCAGTCTGAGTATCTGACCAGTCTGCTTTGATCTCTCTTCTGTCTTCCAAGATCTTATTCCAGGTGTCCAGTTTTTTGTCAATAGCTGTGCAGGGAAGCTTAGGCGGTGGGAGCAACTCACTGTGACCCCACAACTGTGGCTGTGGTGGTGACAGCAGCAGAGAAGGTGGCACAGATCTTTTCTGTTTGCAGAGCCTACTGCTGGCAGATACAGGGGGAAAGGAGTTCCTTGATGAGATGCCTGAAGGTTCCTTAGCCTGTTTTACTTTCTTGGAGAGGTATGCATTCCCGACAGGGGGATGCTTTTCACTGGACACTACCTTTGTTGAAGGTACACTCACACCTGAAGGCTCACCACCCCATATTTCCTTCTTGCATAGGTCTTATGTGCTCTCAGAAGACTGATGGTTTTCACCCAACACTTCCTTGGTTGATGTCTCCTGCAATATGGGGCAGATTGGGTTTGGGTTGGAGAGCACGGCTACATCTGTGTGAGGCATGACATCTCTGGCAGCTCCATGCAAGGAGGTGACTACATAGCCTTCAGGGGAGGAGTTAATCGGAGACTTGTGGATGGCTTTCCTAAAAGTGTCTTCTGGAGGAATAGGATGGAGGTCCAAAGATTCAGGGCTGCACTGCCGGGAGCTGAGAAGTACACTGGTCTCCAAGGGCTAGATCTTAATGGTAAATCCCCACAGCTATGAGGGGGCCCTGTTCCCACCATCTTGCCCTTTGGTCTCTTCAAGATCCTCTATCTTTTCTCTGGGATATTTTTGGGCTTTCTCCTCCATCCCATTTGGGCACAAAACTGGGAGGTACCTGGATGTGTCCGGCTCCTCAACCTCCTCTATATTCTCAGATAGCAAACACAGAAGTGTCAATTTGCACCACGGAGGAGAGATTCTTATGGCTCTGGAGTGCCCAAACATCTTGGAATTATGAGAAGACAGCAGAAAATTTTTCAGAGGGTTACTCAAGTTCACCACAGGGAGAATGCCCAGAGAAGTATGTGCAGCCAGCGGGATGGGGTACCGCCTCCTCGGCTGGATATGAGAACTAGATGGTAAAGACCTATGATCCTGGTGGAATAGCCTGCTCCCAGGGCCTAGGGCAGGTGAAAGAGCAGCCGGGGGGTCCCTGCCAGGTGATGGATGGGGCTCACGGGCGGGGCAGACCAGGGGCCGATCATGGCTAGGCTAGGGACATCAGAGGCGGAATGGGAAATGTAGAAATTTACTAAGGAGATTGCCCATATTGAGCTGGTTGTGCGCCAACTGATCGCGAGGTTGGAGTCTAAAAGCTAGAGAGCCCCTCTGGAGCGTCCGACTCCGCTAGAGACCAAACACCACTGAGCCTGAAGGGCCCAGCCTGGCCCTAGTGATGCATCCCTGAGACACTTCACAAAGAAAGGCTCGCACACGCAGCTCTTAAGAGACCACAGCACGGGGCAAAGGTGAGGCCCCAGAGCCCCGCCCCTTAGGCTCCAGTGCCTGGGACTTCCGGTTGCCAGTGGTGGTGTATAGGCTGCCCGTTGCCCTTGGCCGGTAAGCCCGTTGGCACGTGTACGCAACCAGCAAAGCCACTGCGTGGGGAATGTAAGGGAGTGCAGTGGTTGTCTGGCCCCTCAGCCCTTCGCCACGGTGTGTGTCCCCAACCTTTCCCCCAAGAAAGACGAGCGTTGGGGACCTCCCAAAACTGCGAGGGAGTGGCTTGCTGCTCCGGGACCCTCTCTGCTTCCCTGCGAGGCTTAGAGCCAGCTGCATCTTCGCTAGGGCTGCCTAGGCTTTCAACATCGCCCTACAGACGGCAGCATTTTCCAAGCAGTCGCCTAAAGCCTGACCTGAATGGATGCTGCGCTCCACGGCCTCCTTTCCTGGCAGGCAGGTTCTTGGTTTCTTCCTTTTGAGGAATTCGGCAAAACAACATTTACAATTTAGACGGCCCCTCAGGTCACACAGGTGGTGGTGGCTTAGCTGGGATTCAAGCCCAGCATAGTGACTCCCAGAGCTCTTGCTCTGGACTGTGGTGCCTTCTTACTGTATATGCATCATGTGTTACCATGTTTTCTTTTTCCTTTTCCTTGTTCTTAGGGTACTTAGCAGGGTACCGTATTTACAGTGAATACAGGCACTGCCCAGGACCAGGCCTTCATTGAACACAAGCTCAACTCATAGATTCATCAGGGACCCACAATGGGTTCTGGTCTCAGAAGATGTAGGTCATGGACCACCAATGGTAAGCATAGTACCATTCCACATTTGTAACTGAGCCTTGCAGCCCAGATTTTCTCTTTGGTCTACTCTGAAGAATACAATTACATAACATTATATGTAAAGACAGTATGTAAAAATATAAAAGATTATATTCTAGATACGTTGTGACCTACCCGGAAGAAATTCACCTGTGGATTATTCCATATGAATTAGAAGCCAGTTTCTCTGGCCTTCTAGGAATATGTCTAGTAAGGCATCTCACTAATGTTTAGAAAGCAAATACATCATTTATTGTAAGTTAAAAGTGGAGCAATGTATTGGATTAAAGAAAGCTCAACACAATTTGGTTGTTGTGAGCATGCCAGCCAGGTTCATTTTTCACTTCACATTGTTGGCAGTTAAACAGAATTCTAGAGATTCTTATGACCAGGAGAGGAGAGATAGGCTCGAGTGTCTGGCAAAAGAAACATGTATTATTGTCTAGGAGCTGGAAGCTTCAGCATGAGGAAGAAGTTTGAAAAATATTTGCCTACATGTGGCTTTACCTAGTTTGAATTTCATTTCTGTGGCTTACTTCATTTAAGTGTTTTCTTTCTCATGGGACTGATGTTGCCTATCTGGGACATGACATGCATAAGTTTCAGAACCAAGAATCCTATAGGTCAGTAAAAATATATATTAAAATTTTTATATATAATATATATGCTATATTATATATACATCTATACACACACAGTAAAATTTTGGATTGTCAGTAACTTGTTCTGCAAGTGTTCAGCAAGATGAGTAGACATTTCTGATATATTTTAACTTGATAAATGAGTGATGTCTTGCAATACAAGGAATAAATGATGCCAAATGTCACATGACAATTGAGCCAATTCTTTCTCTCTCCTCTCTATCAGTCTCTCTATTTTTCTGTGGAATTGTGGGTGATCATCTCCCATACTTTTATGCTCTGTCTCAGACCACAGTGTTTGGCAGTGATATTTCAGAGCATTGGAAGGGGTCCAAAACTGGCACTGGTGGGTTTTTTTTTTTTTTTTTTTTTTTTTTTTTTTGTCACTTCCAAGCACCTATGGTCAGTTCTTTGCTTTTCCGTACAAGAGTAAGCTTAGGAATGCTTTGTTTCATTCTAGGTCAGGCTGCCTGCAGATATAGACCCTTTCCTCTGCTGCCTTATTGCCAGTTACATTAAGTAGAGTATATGACAAGAGCTTATTAATACTGTAGTGTAGTCAACATCAGTTAGTGGTAATGTAACTCATCCTACAAAATAACTCTTTTCCCTCTTGTCTCCTTAGCACCAGCCACGGAGGTTTTCAGAGGTAAGTACAGGTTAATTTGTTTTTTTCTCTTTATATTTTGTATTTTCTTTATTATTTTGTAGTATAGTGCAGTGTTGTACTATTTGTTCCATTATTTGTTATTGGGAAATTGGCTTTGATAGACAAGTGTTTGAATTACAGGCATGTTTCTGGAACAAATTATGCTTGTGAACCATGGCTTTACTGTATCTATATTTTTATGTTTAAAATAGCACTGGCATAATTCATATATTACAAATTGGCTTTAGTGCTCTGGTTATGAGCACTGTTAGAGCAAACTTGGACTTCCATCCCCAACAAACTTGGGGATTGGTAGGACACAAAAGATTTTGCTCAGACCCTAATTCTACTTGGAAAAAAAAAGCAGAAATACTATAAGCCCTTTCTAATTTCTCTAGGAGCAAAAATGATTCCCAGATATGACATTTAACCACAAGTCCTTTGATATCATTTGAGTTCAGTAAGGAACAGTTTCTTGGTGGCTGCCATCATAGATATGATAATGTCTACATCAGCTACAGCACTTGCTGCATCTGCATTGGCTCAGCCGCAATTATTCTGCTGTGAAGCAAGAGTACCATGGGAATGACATCCTCTCCATGGTTACTGTCTGTATGCTGGGCAGATGGACCACCGGTTCTTGAGAGGTATGTGGAATAACAAGTGAGTCCAAGCACACAGGCCACTTGCAACTTCCATAGAGGCAGTGTGGCCTGGTAAGCCACAGCCACAGTGGCTCTGTGGTGGGTGAACACACATGTCTCTTGACACGTGTGTCTTCTCCACCATAGTGGCTCTTCCACAGGAAGCAATTTCTGTTTGTGTAGATGGGTCCCTGGTGCACTTATAGGCACCAGAAACAGATAAGTCTCCATCTCTAGGAACAGTGTGGCCCTCTCCCACTACTCTACCACATGGGTTTTTGAATGTTGGCCCCCTGCTACTCGAATTTGAGGAGAAGACTGCCATGTCTTCAGACACACCTCTCTTCTCCAGAGTAGTGGCTCTTTCATGTGGGTCTAGTTTACTTTGTGTAGATGGGTCCATGACATAGAGGCCTGCCATCATAGAAATGATAGTGTCCACATCTGTTACAGCACTTGCTGCATCTGCATTGGCTCGGCTGCAATTATTCTGCTGTGAAGCAAGAATACCAGGTCCTACCATCGTGGGAATGATGTTGTCCCCTCCATTCTTATTGTCTGTGTGCTGGGCAGGTGGATCACCATTTCTTAGAGCAACATGGAACTACAAGTGGGTCAGGCACAGAATTGGTACTGTCACTTGCAAATGCAATATGGCAATGTGGCCCAGCCCAATGCATTTACGGGAACCAGGAACAGCTGCATCTCCATCTGTGGAAACAGCATGAATCTTTCCCACTACTCAACCCCATGGGATTTTGATGGTTGGCTTCCTGTTGTTAGGATTTGAGGATGCGACTGCCATGTCCCCTGACACACATGTTTTCTCCAGAGTGGTGACTTTATCATGAGGGTCAAGTGTATTTTGTGTAGGTGAGTCCTGGCTGCACTTATGGGTACCAGGAATAGGTGAGTCTCCATCTTTAGGTACAGTGTGCCCCTTTCACACTACTCCACCACCTGGGTTTTTGACAGTTGGCCTCTTACTGCTCAAATTAAAGGGGGAGGTTACCTGATCTCTTAACATGCAACTCTTCTCCTTGATGGCTGCACTTTCACATGGGAAAGATTTTCTTTGTCTGAATTAGTCCCCAGGACACTTATGGGTCATCTATGGGAATGCTGCAACCCTGGCCCACTGCTCTACTACCTGGATTTATGGGTGGGCCCTTAGTGCCTTGATTTAAGCTGGAAGTAGCATTGTATCAAAATTCTGGAACAGTATTTAGTCCTCTTAAGCAGCAGCCATGCTATCACCATAGGGATTCCAGGTTGTCTGACTAAATGTTGGAGCAGAAATCGTGCTTGGTGCCCTGTTCAGTCCTGCCCCGAGGTTGAATGCTCCAGATGCCTGTGAATGCATGGGACCTGGGATGGACACACCAAGTTCAATACCTTGTCGCTAGAGGCTGGCTGGATACTGATAGTAGTAATAGATGTAGAACCTGCCAAACCTGACTCCACTGCATTGTCTCTGGATGGCTGGGCTACAAGAGCAGTCAGGCCCATAGCTTGTGTTGAGGTTACTGGTGATCCTAACGCATAGGAATTGGTAGGCTACTGCCCATTATGGTGCCCAGTTGTGGGCTGAGAGGTGATTCCTGGGTCAGACTGGTTGGAAACTGAGGTCTGTGTAATGGATGACTTTTTAGGTAAATGGATAGAGTCCTGGGCCACAGCAGTATTGCTACCAGGTGGTGTCTTCTCAGAACCAGGAAGCACTATGTAAAGTGGCACATGGTTGTTGTCCCTGGACACAGGGGAAGAATAGATGATGGAAGCCTGTAAGGTGGGGGCTGAGGTGCTAGGAAGCGTGGTGAGGTCAGAACTAGGACAAGTTGTAGCAGTGACCGGCTGAAGAGGGCCTTCTTTTTTCAGAGAAATTCCCCAAATGGCACTGGCACTAAGATGAGGAACAGACCCAGCAGGAACAGCAGGAGATTTTAAAACTATGTTTGCTGTCTCTTGACCAATATTTGGTGGTAAAGATGGAGGAACATGGGATTGGAGGCCTGACAGATTGGTCAGCCAAGTCAGCTGTAGCAATAGGGACTTGCACAGTGTTAATGCCCAAAGGAAGACAGTTTGCAGTCTCTGATGCAAGTATAGAGAAGGCAGGGCCAGGCTGAGTGTCCGAGCAGTCTGCTTTGATCTCTCTTCTGTCTTCCAAGATCTTATTCCAGGTGTCCAGGTTTTGTCCATAGCTATGCAAGGAAGCTTAGGAGGTGGGGGCAACTCACGGTGGCCCCACAACTGTGGCTGTGGTGGTGGCAGCGGCAGAGAAGGTGGCATGGATCTCTTCCGTTTGCAGGGCCTACTGCTCGCAGATACAGGTGGAAAAGAGCTCCTTGATGAGATGCCTGAAGGCTCCTTAGCCTGTTTCTCTTTCCTGGATAGATATGCATCCCCAACAGGCTTTTACTGGACACTTCCTTTGTTGATGTCACGCCTGAAGTCTAACCACCCCATATCTCCTTCCTGGATAGGTCTGATGTGCTCTCAGGAGACTGATGGTTTTCACCCAACACTTCCTTGGCTGATGTCTCCTGCAGTAAGGGGCAGCCCGGGGTTGGGTCAGAGAGCACGGCTGCATCTATATGAGGCACCACATCTCTGGCAGGGTCAAGTGAGGAGGTGACTACATGACCCTCAGTGGGGTAGTGAATTCCGGAGACTTGTGGGTGTCCTTCCTCAAACTGTCTGATTAGGGGGTGGGGGTTCAAAGGTGCAGGGCTGCACTGCGGGGAGCTGAGAAGTCCACTGGTCTCCAGGGGCTAGATCTTAATGGTATATCCCTGCAGCTATGGGGAGCCCTGTTTCGACCATCCTGCCCTTTGGTCTCTATAGGAGCCTTCGTCTTTTCTCTGGGATCTTTTTGGACCATGTCCTCCTTCCCATTTGGGCACAAAAGTAGGAGGTAACTGGAAGGGACCAGTTCCGCCGCTCCCTCTATATTCTCAGATAGGGAAACAGGACTGTCAATTTGCACCCCAGAGGAGGGAATCTTCTGGCTCTGGAGTGCCCAAACAACTTGGAATTATGAGAAGACAGTACAGGATTTTTTGGAGAGTTACTCCAATTCACCAAGAAGAGGTACGTGCAGCCTGCAGGATGGGGTACCTCCTCCTCAGCTCAACAGAAAGCTAGGTGGTAAAGGCCGATGATCCCGGTGGAAGAGCCTGTGCCCAGGGCCCAGGGCAGGTGAAGGAGCAGGGCAGGTAAAAGAGAAACAGGCTAAAGAGCCTTCAGGCATCTCATGCCAGGTGGTGGATGAGGATCACGGGCAGGGCAGACCAGGGTCGATGGTGGCCAGGCCAGGGATGGTGGTGGCAGAGTGGGAAATGAACCTTTCTAAGCAGATTGCCCACATTGAGCAGGTTGTGCGTCAAATGATCGCAAGGTTGGAGTATAAAATCCAGAGAGTGCCTCTGGAGCTTCTGAGTCTTCTCAAGGTCAAACACGCACTGAGCCTGAAGGTCCCAGCCTGACTCTAATGGCATTCCTGGAACACGTCACAAAGAAGGGCGCGCACGTGCTGTGTGGCAAGAGACCACAGCACAGTGCAAAGCGGGAGGCCCCAGAGCCTGCCTGTTAGGCTCCAGCGCCTGGGACTTCCGGTAGCCGGTGGTGGTGTAAACGCTGCCTGCTGCCCTTGGCCGTTGGGCCCGTTGACACGTGTATACAACCAGCAAGGCCACTGCGTGGGGAATGTAAGGGAGTGCTGTGGTTGCCAGTCCCTCAGCGCCTTGGTATGTGTCGCCAGCCTTTCTCCCAAGAAAGACGTGTGCTGGGGCGGGGTGAGGGGGCTCCCAACGCTGGGAGGGAGTGGCCCCTTATCCCTGACAGCCCTCTCTGCTTGTCTGGGAGGTTTAGAGCCAGGTGCATCTTCACTAGGGCTGCCCAGTCTTTCAGCATCCCCTTCCAGATGGTGCCAGTTTCCAAGCAGTCGCCAAAGCCTGACCTGACTGGATGCTGCTCCCCAAGACCTCCTTTCCTGGAAGGCAGGTTCTTGCTTTCTTCCTTTTGAGGAATTCGGCAAAACATTTACATTTTGACAGCCCATCAGATCCCACAGGTGGTGGTGGCTTAGCTGGGATTCAAACTGAGCATAGTGACTCCCATAGCTCTTAGACTGTGGTGCCTCCTTACCTTGTATGCATCACGTGTTGCCATGTTCTCTTTTTCTCTTCCCTAGTTCTTAGGGCACTTAGCATGGTGCCATATTTACAGTGAGCACAGACACTGCTCAGGACCAGGCCTTCCTTGAACACAAGCTCAATTCATAAATTCACCAGGGACCACAGTGGGTTCAGGTGTCAGAAAATGTAGGTCATGACCAACAGTGATAAGCATAGTACCATCCCACATTTGCAACTGAGCCTTGCAGCCCAGATTTTCTCTTTGGTCTACTCTGAAAAATCCAAATAAGTTAAGATTATATGTAAAGACTATATATATGTAACTATGTAAAGATTATCTTCTAGATATGTTGTGGTCTACCCGGAAGAAATTCACCAGTGGATTATTCCATATGGATTAGAAGCCAGTTTCTCGAGAAGCCAGTTTCTCTGGCCTTCTAGGAATATGTCTAATGAGGCATCACACTAATGTCTGGAAAGCAAATATGTCATTTATTGTAAGTTAAGAGTGGAACAATGTATTGGATTAAAGATTGATCAACACAATTTGGTTGTTGTGAGCATGCCAGCCAGATTCATTCTTCACCTCACATTGTTGGCAGTTAAACAGAATTCTAGAGATTCTTATGACCAGGAGGGGAGAGATATGCTTGAGTGTCTGGCAAAAGAAACATGTATTATTGTCTAGGAACTGGAAGCTTCAACATAAGATATTTTACAACAAGTCCTTTTATGTCATTTGAGTTCAGTAAGGAACAGTTTCTTGGCAGTGTTTGTTTGAACAGAAATAGCAAACTTGTACAAATTTTGGGCAAGATTTCTTATGAGAACTCTGAAAAAGATGATGATGTCAGATATATTTGAAAACAATAAATGACAATCATGTTATTTCCATCGTTTTATTTCAGAGGGAGGAAAAATTAAGCATATGGTGTGTGTTGGGGCTTCAGGACAATACAAGGAAATTTGGGTAAAGATATCCCAGAAAAATCTCCCTTATGAGTTCTCTTGTCAAATGGGAATAGACAGGATGCTTTTTTGAAATATAGACCACTCTCTTATTTGTCCTTACAGGCAAAATATATTAGATGGCAAGTGGTTATTCCGAGATAATTTGCCTTGGCAGAAGCAAACATGTTGAGACAGAATTTGTCAAGACAAAATATTTTTTAACTGCAAAATATTGTTGCCAGGAAGATTCCTTCTCATTTGACAATTTATGAAACAACAATCTCCAGTTATAGTCCATGAAGCCATGGGTGTGTAGTCTTGGATGGGGTTGGTAGTAGTGACAATGAACCAGAGCTGACACCCTGTGGCTCAGCACTCCCACCCTGTTCCCTTGTCTTGCTCACCAATAATCTGTTGTCATTCCTACAGAGTTACTATGGAGGGAACACTGAGTGACCCATGGAACTCATTAAATGAGCTTTCCCCCCCTACAATATCTTTTTTCTCCTTGTTTTCAACCACTATTCTCTCTACTGTTGACTATAAACAGGGCTCAGCAGAAGCAGACTGGCCTTGTGCAGCCTCTTCCTTGGACGGTCTTTTCTTGATCATTCTATTCATCAGTCCTGCATTTCACTTTTTGCCTTCTCCAAATGTATCAGAATCATTCTGTGATGGATAATGTCTACATTCTCTTGGCTTTGATTGGTGTTAATTTTGGTATTTCTGCACTTGTATTAAATATTGTTACAGGAGAAACAGGAAGTAAATGTGTTTTCTAGTCTGCTGCCTTGAACTGAAAATGCCTGTTGATTTTGCATCCAGCACTCCCCTATTAAAAAAAACAAACCCAACCTCAGCATTTGCATTGAACTTTTCTTGAGAAGTCACTAAGAATTTAGGATGTGGTAATTTCTAATGGGAAAATAATACCTATCTCATGGAGTTGATTTGAGGACTATATGAGATATTGAACATGGAAATGATTTTTAAAGTAAAGTTGTCTAAGAGACTTGTGTGAGAGGCAAGGTGTCATAGAAGTAGGGAGCTCTGTACTTTTCGCCCGCCTGCATCTCTCAAAAACAAAAAAGCCTGAAGCCATAGGCCACTGAACTGCAAGAGTCTGGGAGGAAAAGAAATAGAGTCCACTAAGAAAACAGCCTCACAGGTGCATGATTGTGAACTAGGGAAGATAAATGGGCTGGCCGGGACCCAGAGGCATGGAGGAGAGGGAGCCTCTTCCATGGAGAGCTGCAGAGAGATGAGGGGAAGAGAAAGAGCGGCTGAAACTGCTCATAGAACTTTCCCTGCAGAAGAGAAAAACCTCTGCCCAGGATAGAGAGGGATCTTATCATCCCATCTCTAACTGCAGGGCGTTTGGAGAGAGATCCTATCTCTAGCTTTCTTTGGACTGTCCCAGGTGGCACATGGAGAAACTGCTCCCCTACTCCCCCTACTCGATTCCTGGATAGGAAGCATCCCAGCCCGGATTACATTTCGGGCAGTATCAGTAAAGTGCATGGAGTAAGATCTGGAAATGAGGTGGAGTAGGAACATAGAACATGGCCCACCTTGGCTACGCCCATGACACACGGAGATGGGACCCAAAAGAGTGACTTGCAATGCTTGGTTTGAGAAAGGACTGAGGCGCCATCATTTTTCTCCTCACAACCACCAAAGGAGGGCATCAGGGAGCTGCCAGTGGGGCCACAGTGGAGGTGAGACCTGCTTACACCAAAACATGCCCATCCATGCTGAAGAGCTGCTTTGTTTATTTACCAGAGCCCGGGCAAGGCCAACGTTGATGCATTGCTGTGATTAACTCTAGATCAATTCTTGCTTTTCAGATATATTTTCCTTTATCGCATTCTTAACTCTCCCCTCCACTGGACTGGGCACTCTGGCCATTGGTTTGCTTGAATAGTCACATTTAATCCATTCTCTTGATACATATTCTACACCTCCATCATTACTTTGCTTTCTCTCTCTCTGGAATCAGATTATTATTAGTTATTAGATTATTAGTTATAGTTTCTTTGGCAAACTATCTTTTTTTTATTTTTACAATTTTTTAAAATTTTTTACAAATAGTTTATTGTCAACTTGGTTTCCATATAACATCCAGTGCTCATCCCAACAAGTGCCCTCCTCCATGCCCATCCCTCCCTCCCCCCCACACCCATCAGTCCTCAGTTTGTTCTCAGTATTCAAGAGTCTTTCATGGTA
Source organism: Hyaena hyaena (assembly GCF_003009895.1). Classification (NCBI taxonomy): domain Eukaryota; kingdom Metazoa; phylum Chordata; class Mammalia; order Carnivora; family Hyaenidae; genus Hyaena; species Hyaena hyaena. Next base: position 315,092 of record NW_024081757.1, read on the forward strand.
TGGCAAACATTATCTTAATGTCTTTCCCCTCTTCTCCTACCATATTCTCCTCTTTCTCTCTCTGAATTAAGTCCTTTAGTCTTTCTTCCTGGTCAGTGTTCAATTTCACTTTCACTCTGCCCCTGTCATTTCTCTCTTTGTATATGTTCTTACATCTCCCTCTATGTAGCCCCAGCCCTGACCTCTCTCCTTATCTCAGGATGTCCTATGAGCCTCATGTTGCCTGTCTGTCTATAGAATTCCAGGCCTATTTGGAAACTTATGAATATATTTAAACATTTCTAGAGACATATGCCTTTTTAAGTTTTCTTTATGTAACATGAACATATCCAAATATTTTTAATTTCTCTGTGACAAGAAGCTAATAGTAGATAAACCTATGCTTAGTAGTTAATGTCCTAGTATTTTTGTCTTATTTGGAAATGATCTACACTTTCAATGAATTTAACTTAATTCATTATTTTAAGTAGCAAATCTTTTAAGGTTTTATGTTATCAAAAAGATTAGGGCAAACTATTATTTGGGAATGTTAAAAAAAGAAAAAAGGCACCCATCAACTGAGTTCCCAATCTGGTACTTAACACAGAAACTAAGTGCAGTTTCAACCACCCCATGAGTGTAGTTGTAACCTGTCAGCAGGGAGTTTACAGTCTGGTCCAGTGAGTCTGCCATGGCTTACTACTTAGTTTTCATGATGTCAAGGTTCAAAAGTTAAAAAATCTAATTGAGTTAAGTAATTAAAACTACTAAAAATGATAAATATCTCCATATGTCAGGAAAATGAGATAGGTTTTCAGGCCAAAAAAGGCATAAGAAACAGAGATACATTTTTCTATTAAGAAAAGGAAAGTAGGGTGCCTGGGTGGCTCAGTCGGTTTAGTGTCTGACTTTGGTTCAGGTCATGATCTGGCAGTTCATAAGTTCGAGCCCCACATTGGGCTCTGTGCTGATGTGCTGACAGATCAGAGCCTGGAGTCTGATTTAGGTTCTGTGTCTCCCTCTTTATCTGCCTCTTACCCACTTATGCTGTCTCTCACTCTCGCTCTCTCGAAAATCAAAAAAAATTTAAATTAAAAAAAGTAGTTTTGTCCTAAAATAAGTGTGGTTCGAAGAGAAAACATTAAATAAAATCAGAATATAAAACAATTAGAAGTGTGTCAAAAATTTTTAATATGGGATCAAGCTGGTTACATTTAAAATAAATTAAAAAATAAGTTTAAATATAAAAATTAGGGACAACAGAATGGCTCAGTGGGTTAAGTGACCTACCCTTGATTTTGGCTCAGGTCATGATCTCAGGATGGTGAGATCCAGTTCCAGTGTCGGGCTCTGGGGTGAACGTGAATCCTGCTTGGGATTCTCTCTCTCTCTCTTCTTCGGTCCCTCCCCCTACCCACTCAAGCACACATGCGTGTACTCTCTGTCTCTGAAAATAAATAAATACATATCAAAATTAATCATTGCAAAGCTGAAATTTAGTTTTCTCTCTGTTAAAAAGACAAAGAGTCCTGGCCTTTAGTCTCCTTTAAATAAGGTTGTCTAGGGACACCTGGGTGGCTCAGTCAAGTATCCTCCCTCAGCTCAGGTCATGATCTCACAGTCTCTGTGTTGGAGCCCTCCATTGGGCTCTGGGCTGGCAGCTTCAGATTCTGTCTCCCTCTCTCTCTGCCCCCCCCCCCCCCGCTTATGCTATGTCTGTCTCTCAAAATTAACATTAAAATTTTTTATTTAATAACTTTGTCCAAGTTTCATAAAGATCTATGATTCTATTCCCATAAGTGCTTTATAGACTCTTCTGGACGGAAATATTCCAAAAGATTTGTTACACTAAATAGGCTGATTACATATACAAATAATACTAAGCCTTTAGTTTATATTTTAAGATTGTGTCACTTTCAGCTAAATTCAATTCTGCTTCTGCAAAAATAGTCCCTCATTGCCAGACTTTAGCCGTCCTACTGTCCTGGTGACATCCACACAGTCAGTTTCTGAACAACAACAACAAAAGCCTTAACCCAGACAAATAACGGTGGCAAATTCAATAAACAAGGCTGTGGAAAGTCCAACACAACAGCTTGGTTCTTTCTGGCTCCCTGACAAACCTCCTTTTTCAGTTGTTTCCCCCAGATAACTCAAATTAGAAACAGACAATGGTGTAGAGACTTCCATAAAATTGTAACACCTGCAACAGGACTTCATTAAACCACCACTTAGGACGGGCGATCCACAGGTTCTTGTTTTTGTACACTCATTTCCAGATGGGGTAGAGCCAGTCCCTGTCACAAGACTGATGCTTTCACAATGACCGACCAACCAACCAACCAACCAACCAAACTGTTAACATGTATTTCCCACCTGGGGTGCACTTCCTCCTCTCTCCAGTGAGCAAGGCACCCGCCTCACTGGGCAAACCCTTACAAGCCTTAACAAGAACCTTACAAACATCTTGGGATCTTGTCAGCATGCACCTTGCGCGGACCCTTGCTGTCTCTGGCTGGGGTCCAGCTGCTGTCAGTCTAATGTCTGATGCTCACTCCTGTCATAAACAGGATAAAGACAACTTCTTGCATTTGAACTCAAAGGAACCTGGTGGTCACTGTCAGAGCAGGTGATGGGGTACTGTAAACCTCATCAAAGGAAGACAGGCTTCCCGCCTGTAAAGGGGACCTCACCGAGGGCTCCCCACACTGATGCTTCTGCAGAATTCAAGGATGCTGGAGACATCCAAGTTAGATCCCCGGGGAAGAGAAGGGTCAACTTGGAGGGTCCACCGCTTCTGCCCAGGACAGCAGACCAACACTTCACACTTTCACTGACCATAAGCAAACTCTCTCTCCCGAACCTCCGTTCGTCTGTTCTGGCATTGATTGGCATTGAAGGATAGGGCCCTCTCCCTGTGTCTCCCAGGCCATGGCTAAGGGAAGGTAGGTAACCTCTTTTACTTCAGGCTAGGGAAGAATATAACTGCCCCCTAACTTTGCACAAGCAAAATAAGACATCTCATTGGTCGACTCCCCTGAATTCTCATTGTTTAGTTAGAAAGGACCTACAAGGAGTCTTTCCCCATTAAGGGTTCATGCCTTTTGGCAGGCACATCCCCATTTCCAGGGTTAGGGATCAATATAAGGGTCTGTGATCAAAAACTTCTCCTTAATTTTAATATTATTACAGAATCTGCTGCTGAAGCTATAGTGGCTAAAGAGAAGGAAAAAGTCTTCTCTATCCTCGAGGTTTTCAGGCTGGACTAAGAATTGCATTTCTAGGAAACAATAGGAGAAAAATCCTGAAGTTTTATTACCTGCTCTCAGAAGCCTAATCATAAAATAGGGAACTAAGGAAATGACTGAGACAGGAAGATTTTATACTTTTCAGAGAGAGAGACAATGGATCCATGAGGAGTTGACTAGACCAAGAAAACTTAACTCTGGGAGCTTCAATTAGTAAGGAATTCTGAACAGAATTTGGGCTGAGTGGGAAGTTAGGAAAAAGTGACAGTGTGGAGGATACAGCCTTCTGGGCTCTGAATCCCCCGTCTCTGGTGACAAGAATGTCTCTTATCTCCTGGTGCAAGGAGGCTGCCTTCCACAGTGAGAGTTCTTTCCTGCTCTCAGGGGGGCGGGGGAGGCCCTGAGTCCTCTTCTGCACAGACTGTCTCTTGATTAACTTTTATCATAATCAATATGCCAAAGTGGCACATTTTAGGGTCACCTACCCTTTGCTCCTATAACCCTACATCCCAACACAATCATATTGGAGGTTATATCTTTAGCAATGAATTGTGGGTGGTACAGAATTTATGGCAGAGAACATGAATTTATATGGGAGAAAAGTGCATCTTTCTTTTCTCCAGCACTGATTGAAATTGGCATTCCCTTCAAGTGTGTTTGTCACCAACTGACAGGGGTAATATTTGTAGTACCCATGGCTTTGTGGTCATGAGAAATCATATATTTGTTATGCATTACAGATGGTCCACATAACTTATAAAATTATAAATGCTTTTCAGCACTTCCAACTTACAGCACTTAGAAGAGACTCTGCTGGGGGAACTCATATTTTCATGTTCCCTATTTCATATTTATATTTTTATAAATATATTTCAGTGCCCAATCGCCTTATAAACTTAAGTATTTTATGGCAGACACCTAAAAGCATTGTTGTGAGACGAGATCCACGGGCATCATCACGTTGCCAGAGTGCCAGGGCACAGAGGTTCCCATTAGAGGGAAACCTATATATTTAGGTTGTTGGATTTGGGGTCACACTCTGCCTGTTACCAGTTATCAGAATCACCTAGGACTGCCTCAGATGTAAGGTGTGGAAAGGTGAGTTGACATTTACCATGAGTTCCATGGAAAACAAAAGAGTTTAGTGACCAGACCTCTAAATTCAAACCTGCAGGGCATTATGCTTGATGGTCAGTACAGCATGGTCAAGAATTCTGCAACTATGTGAATGAGTATTGAAACCTTCAAGTTTAGGGCAAATTTGACCTAGCTTCAATAGAATTATTACCAATCCATTTTTTTTCCTCCCTAGAACTACATTCTATGGCATGCTTTTTGTTTGTTTGTTTGAATGCTTATTTATTTTTGAGAAAGAGAGAGAGAGACATAATGGGAGACACAGAATCTGAAGCAGGCTTCAGGTGCTGAGCTGTCAGTGCAAAGCCTGACGTGGGGCTCGACCCCTCAAACCATAAGATCATGACCTGAACCAAAGTCGGACACTTAACTGACTGAGCCACCCAAATGGCATTCCTTTATAGAGGTAGAGAGAATTTTGTTCTGAAATAGACAAGTGATTATTTCTAGTTTGTACATTAAAGGTTACAAAGATTTCCCTCTTGAACAGATATTTATCAAAAGAAGATGGAAAAGTGTCTAATAAGCATCAGGAAACTACCCAACATCATTAGGTATTAGAGAAACACAAACTAAAACCACATCGAGATCCTTACTAAACCTACTAAGATAGCTAAAATTAAGAGGACTGACAAGACAGAATGTTGCTGAGGATAGAGTAAAACTGGAATTCTTTTACATTGCTAGTGGGATACATTGCTAGTGGAAATTAACAATGGTGCAAGGCTGGATGGAGAGTCAAGGACTAAGGTGACCTTGGAGACTGTCAGCCAAACCAGCTTCCATCACTGTGGCTTTCACCCTTCTTTTCTTTGCGTATTCATCCCCTAAATGTGCACGATGCACTGAAATAGGTCACCTGTGGGCAGTATGTTGGCACAATGCAATGCTGAGTCCAGGCTTCACCTTGGTGAACTTTGCTCATCAGTGATCCCTCTGGGAAGCTGGTGTTCTTCCCTTCTTCTCTTTCATGTTTTCAGAAAAATAATAAAGTCAAAAACAACTTTGTCAAGCTTTAGTGGGTTCACTCTCCAATTGGTCCTGGCAAACTGAACTTGGAAGCAAACATGAGTGAATACTTTTGAATTCAGTCGGTTGAAAAAAAATTTCAGTCCGTTGAATGCCAGAGAGATTGCCACCTTCCCTCCCCCCACCCCACCCCACAGGAACTGAGGGCAGTCTACACAGCACACAAGCATTTACAGGGGCCTGATGGGAAATATACTGCTGCAGGAAGATGTACAGCCCACTGTTCCCCTGCTTTTTTAGAGCTCATGATCCAGACAGGTAGGGCAGCAGAAGGTCCCTGCTGGCTGGCCACACTCATAGGACAGCACTAGGAACCTGGACCCCAGGTGGTCAGCACTGCCTTCCTGAGACCACACACTGCCATGGTGCCCTACTTGTTCCTTGGTCTTTTTTCAGGAGGGGGCAAGACAGCTTCCCACACTCACCTGCTCACTCACTCGGAAGCAACCTTAGTTTCTCTTTATCCTGGCAAAACATGGATAATAAAAGTGACCCCTTAAGGGGAGGTAAGATGGTAGAGAAGTAGGGAGCTCTGTACATTTCACTTGCCCCCAAATCTCACATGGAGAAGGCCTGAAGCCATAGGAACCCTTAAAGAATCTAGGAAAAGGAGACAGAGTCCTCTGAGAAAACCTTCTAGTCTGAGTGTGAACTGGGGAAGATAAAATCGGGCCGGACCGGAGACACAGAGGGAGGGGGGAATCACCCTCTGCGGGGAGCTGCAGTGAGTCTAGAGGGGAAAGAGAGAGGCCGAAACTGCTCAAGACACTGTCCCTGTCGCTGGAGAAGAGAAAAGAACCTCCTCTCGGGACACAGAAGGACCCGGTTTCCTGCTGTCCAGGTGACCCTGGGCGGGATGCACTCGTCCCAGGCGACCCCCAAGGAAACTGCTCCCCTCTCCCCAGCTTGACCAGGAGGGGTCGCGCGGCGGCCACGCCTTTGTGCTTCTGGCTCGGCTGGATCCCTAGCGGGGAGGAGAAAGGCTTGAAACTCCTCTGAGGGATTTGACCGCGAGTTTATACTTTGGGTGACGGGACACAGAGGGACCCGGTTTCCTGCTGTCCAGCTGACCCTAGGCAGGATGCACTGGCCCCAGTCGACCCCGGGTGAAACTGCTCCTTGCTTGTCAGCCTGACCTGGAGGAGACAGGAGCAGCGGCTTCTGGCTCGATCCCCAGGGGGAAGGTGAGAGACTTGAAACTGCTCGCCTGCGAGTTTATCAATGCGGCGCACAGACTGAGATCTGGAAACGAGACCTGGCTTGGGATATAGAGCACAGCCCACCTTGGCTACACCCCCGGCACAGGGAGATTACACACCCAAAAGTGAGTTGCAATGCTTTGTTCAAAAAGGGACTGGGGCACCACCACTCTTCTCCCCACAACCGCCAAAGCAGGACCCCCCCCCCCACCCACTGGACCAAACCACACCCATCCCTGCTAGAGAGCTGCCCTCTTCTTCTTCTTTTTTTTTTTCTTACCGGAGCTGGGGCAAGACCAACATGATACACTGCCCTGATTAATTCTGTCACTGGCTTGCTTAAAGAGTCACATTTAATTCATTCTCTAGATGTAAATTCTATACCTCCACCTCTGCCTTTTTATCTCTTTCTCTCTGGAGTAAGCAGACTATATAGTTTCTCTGAGTAGCATCATCGTCATTTCTCTCCAACCATATCCCACTCTTTCTCTCTTTGAAATATGCCTCTTACTGCTTATGCCTGCTCATCTAATTTCCAATTTCATTTCCTCCCCGCCCTGTCATTTCTCTCTTTCTTTATGCTCTTCCACCAGCACTGCATACACCTGACTATTTGAGCTGGGAATCCTGGTTATATGCTTTAGATTGACCTTTGTCTACTAGGTTTTTTCTTTCTCCTTTTCTTTTCTTCTTTTTTCTCTTTTCTGTATTTTTTATTTTTATTATTCGCCTTCCGTCCTTCCTCTTTTCTTTTCTTTTTTTTGTATGTGTCCCTTTTTTGTTTTCCCTTTTCGTCCACATGTTTGTTGCATTTCTCCGTGTGTTTCTGTGCCTTTGTTCCCTGTGTCTTTGTCTGTCTGTTTTCTTTTCCAGGGCTACCTCAAGAAACAAGCCAAAGAGCACATGGTGGAGAGTCCCAAATACCACTAGCAGTAGGAAAATAAAATAGCCAAGGTCTCAACAAGAGAGACCAAGAGATACCATTCAAAGAACATTTTGAATGGAGAGGCCCTGGACAGTCAAAGGGACTTCTTTAATACAGCAGCACTGGCAGGTGCAGAGTGCATAACAAGCTTTTAAAACTAACAAGATAGAAAGCTAACCAAAATGATGAAACGGAAGAACTCTCCTCCAAAGAAATTCCAGGAAGAATTGACAGCTAAAGAACTGCTCAAAACAGATATAAACAACATAACTGAACAAGATTTAGAACAACAGTCACAAAACTAATCGCTGGGCCTTAAAAAGGCATGGAAGACATCAGAGAAACTATTGCTACAAAGACTATGGAGATTAAAAATAGTTTGATGAATTAAAACATGCTATAAATGAGATGCAAAATAAAATGGAGGCATCCAATGCATGGATTGAAGAGACAGAAAGGAGAATAAGTGATTTAGAAGACACAATTATAGAAAAAGAGGAAGCTGAGAAAAAGAGAGACAAAATGATACAGGAAAACGAAAGGAGAGTTCGGGAGCTCAGCAATACAATCAAACGGAATATTATCCGTATCATAGGAATTCCAGAAAGGAAGAGAGAGGGAAAAGCGCTGAAGGAGTCCTTGAACAAATTATAGCAGAGAACTTCCCCAATCTGCGGAAGGAAACAGACATCGAAATCCAAGAGGCAGAGAGAACTCCCCTCAGGTGTAACTTGAATTGATCTTCTGCATGATATATCATAGTGAAACTGGCTAAATATAAGGAATAAAGAGAGAATTCTGAAAGCATCCAGGGATAAAAGGACCCTAACATACAAAAGGAAACCTCTCAGAGTGGTGACAGACCTATCTACTGAAACGTGGCAGGCCAGAAAGGAATGGCAGGAAATCTTCAATGTGATGAACAGAAAAAATATGCAGCCAAGAATCCTCTATTCAGCAAGCCTGTCATTCAGAATAAAAGGAGAGATAAAAATCTTTCCAAATAAACTAAAATTGAAAGAATTCGTCACCACTAAACCAGCTCTACAAGAAATCCTGAGGGGGACTCTCTGAGGAAAATGTTGCAAGGAACGCAAGATACCAGAGACATCACCACAAGTATAAATCCCACAAAGGACACGATGACTCTAAACACATATTTTTCAATAATAACACTGAATGTAAATGAACTAAATGCCACAATCAAAAGACATAGGGTAGCAGAATGGACAAAAAAACAAAACCCATCTATTTGCTGTCTACAAGAAACTTATTTTAGACTCGAGGACAACTTCAGATTGAAAGTAAGGGTATGGAGAAATACCTATCATGTTACTGGATGTCAAAAGAAAGCTGGAGTAGCTATACTTATATCAGACAAACTGGACTTTAAATTAAAGACAGTAACAAGGGATGAAGAAGGGCATTATATAATAATTAAAGGGTCTATCCATCAGGAAGAGCTAACAATTTTAAATGTCTACGCACCAAATATGTGAGCACCTAAATATATAAAACAATCACAAACAGAAACACTCTTATGGATAAGAATGTGCTTATAGCACGGGACTTTAATACTTCACTTACAGCAATGGATAGATCAAGTAGACAGAAAATCAATAAAGACATAACGGACTTGAATGACACATTGGACCAGATGGATTTGACAGATATATTTAGAACTTTACATCCTGAGGCCATGGAATTCACTTTCTTCTCAAGTGCACATGGCACATTCTCTAAGACAGATCACATACTGGGACATAAAGCAGCCCTCAATAAATATAAAAGAATTGAGATAACACCATGCACACTTTCAGATCACAATGCTTTGAAACTTGAAATCAATCACAGGAAGAAGTCTGGAAAACCTCAAAAAACATGGAGGTTAAAAAACACCCTACTAAAGAACGAATGGGCTAATCAGGCAATTAGAGAAGAAATTTAAAATTTTTATGGAAACAAATGAAAACAAAAATACAACAATCCAAAGTCTATGGGATGCAGCAAAGTCAGTCCTAAGAGGAAATTACATTGCACTCCAGTCCTATTTCAAGAATTAGAAAAAGCACAAGTGCAAGATCTGACAGCACACCTAAAGGAACGAGAGGGAGAGAAATAAGAGCACCCCAAACACAGAAGAAGAAGACAAATAATAAAAATCAGGGAAGAAATAAACAATATAGAATAGAAAAAAACCCACAATTGAACAGATCAATGAAATCAAGAGTTGTTTTTTTTTAAAAATAGACAAAATTGACAAACCTCTAGCCAGGCATCTCAAAAAGAAAAGAGAGAGCACTCAAATAGACAAAATCATGAATGAAAATGGACTTATTACAACCAATCCCTCATAAACACAAGCAATTATCAGGGAATACTATGAAAATCTATATGCCAGCAAACTGGACAATTTAGAAAGAAATGGACAAATTCCTAAACACACACACACTACCAAAATACATCCAGGAAGAGATAGAAAGCCTGAACAGACCCATAACTAGTGAGGAAACCGAATCAGTTATCAAAAATCTCCCAACAAATAAGAGCTCTGGGCCAGATGGCTTCCCTGGGGAATTCTACCAGACATTTAAAACAGAATTAATACCCATCCTTCTCAAATTATTCCAAAAAATAGAAATCAAAGAAAAATTCTGATCTCATTTTATGAAGCCAGCATCACTTTGATTCCCAAGCCAGACAGAGACCCAGCAAAAAAAGAGAACTACAGGCCAATATCCTTGATAAATACAGATGCAAAAATCCTCAACAAGATACTTAAAAAACGAATTCAACAGTACATAAAAAGAATTATCCACCATGATCAAGCAGGATTCATTCCTGGGTTACAGGGCTGGTTCAATATTCGCAAAGCAATCAATGTGATACATCACATCAACAAAAGAAAAGATAAAAACCATATGATCCTGTCAATAGATGCAGAAAAAGCATTTGACAAAATATAGCATCCCTTCTTAAAAGACCTCGAGAAAGTCGGGATAGAAGGAAATTACTTAAACATCATAAAAGCCATCTCTGAGAAGCCCTCAGCTAACATCATCCTCAATGGGGAAAAATTGAGAGCTTTTCCCCCTGAGATCAGGAACACGACAGGGATGTCCACTTTCACCACTCTTGTTTCATATAGTGCTGGAAGACCTAGCATCAGCAATCAGACAACAAAAGGAAATAAAAGGCATCAGAATTGGCAAAGATGAAGTCAAACTTTCACTTTTCCCAGATGACATTATACTCTACATAGAAAACCTGACAGACTCTACCAGAAGCCTACTAGAACTGATCCATGAATTCAGCAAAGTCGCAGAGTACAAAATCAACGTACAGAAATTGGTTGCATTTTCATACACCAACAATGAAGCAACAGAAATAGAAATCAAGAAGCTGATCCAATTCACAATTGCACAAAAAACCATAAAATACCTTGGAATAAACCTAAGAAAAGATATAAGAGATCTGTATGATGAAAACTATAGAAAACTTATGAAGGAAATTGAAGAAGACACAAAGAAATGGAAAAACATCCCATGCTCATGGATTGGAAGAATAAATATAGTTAAAATGTCATAACTACCCAAAGCAATCTACACATTCAATGCAATCCCAATCAAAATTCCACCAGCGTTCTTCTCATAGCTGGAAGAAACTATCCTAAAATTTATATGGAACCACACAAGACCCCGAATAGCCAAAGTCATATTGAAGAAGAAAACCAAAACAAGAGACATCACCATCCCAGACTTTATCCTCTACTACAAAGCTGTCATCATTAAGGCAGTATGGTATTGGCACAAAAACAGACACATAGACCAATGGAATACAATAGAGAACTCAGAATTGGACCCAAAAATGTACAGCCAACTAATCTTTGACAAAGCAGGAAAGAGTATCCAATGGAAAAAAGACAGCCTCTTTAACAGATGGTGCTGGGAGAACTGGACAGCAACATGCAGAAGAATGAAACCAGATTATTTTCTCACACCATACACAAAAATAAACTCAAAATGGATGAAGGACCTGAATGTGAGACCGGAAACCATCAAGACCCTAGAGGAGAAAGTAGGCAACAACCTCCTTGACCTCAACCGCAGCAATTTCTTACTTGACACATCCCCAAAAGAAAGGGAAACAAGAGCAAAAATGAACTATTGGGACCTCATCAAGATCAAAATCTTCTGCATGGCAAAGGAAACAATCCATAAAACTAATAGGCAACCCATGGAATGGGAAAAGATAGTTGCAAATGACTTATCAGATAAAGGGCTAGTATCCAAAATCTATAAGGAACTCACCAAACTCCTCACCCGAAAAACAAACAACCCAGTGAAGAAATGGGCAGAAGACATGAACAGACACTTCTCCAAAGAGGACATCCAGATGGCCAACAGACACATGAAATGATGCTTAGCATCCCTCCTCATCAGGGAAATACAAATCAAAACCACACTGAGGTACCACCTCACGCCACTCAGAGTGGCTAAAATGAGGAAATCAGAGGACTCTGGATGCTGGCAAAGATGTGGAGAAATGGGCACCCTCCTACACTGTTGGTGGGAATGTAAACTGGTGCAGCCCCTCTTGAAAACAGTGGAGGCTCCTCCAAAAATTAAGAATAGAACTCGCCTATGACCCAGCAATAGCACTGCTAGGAATTTACCCAAGGGATACAGGAGTGCTGATGCACAGGGTCACATGTACCCCAATGTTCATAGCAGCACTATCAACAATAGCCAAAACATAAAAAGAGACTAAGTGTCCATCAACAGACGAATGGATCAAGAAGATGTGGTTTATCTATACAATGGAATACTACATGGCAATGAGAAAAAATGAAATCTGGCCATGTATAGCAACATGGATGGAACTTGAGGGTGTTATGCTGAGAGAAATAAGTCAGGCAGAGAAGGACAAATACCATATGTTTGCACGTATAGGAGGATTAGGTGGAACTTAATGGAGGACCGCGGGGGAGAAGAATGGAGGGATTATAGTGTGGGAGAGGGAGGGAGACATACCATGAGAGACTCTTGAATGCCGAGAACAAACTGAGGACTGATGGGGGGGGGAGATGGGGGTGATGGACATGGAGGAGGGCACTTGTGGGGATGAACACTGGGTGTTATATGGAAACCAACTTGACAATGAACTATTTAAAAAAAACAACAAAGCTCTCGGAATTAAATTTTCCTGATTCTGTCAGTTCCTCAAAGATCCATTGTGTCTCTGTCTCAAAAGTAGAAAAACAGTACATTGGTCGTTTCCGTAGGTCTCAGTCTCATGATTGGGCTTCAGTGTGCACATGATAGAACTTTGGTTTTCTTTCCTGTGAATCTGTCTCCTGTAAATCTAATTATTAGTCCAGCCTGAAGAACTTGAGGGTGAAGAAGAATTTTTCCTTCCCTTCAAGGGTTCAGTAAGACTTGTGTGGACTCAGGACACTGGGGAATCGATCAATTTCTTTTTTTCTTTTATGTCTATATTTTATTTTGAGAGACAGAGAGCAAGCAGGGGAGGGGCAGAGAGAGAGGGAGACACAGAATCTGAAGCAGGCTCCAGGCTGTGAGCTGTCAGTACAGAGGCTGATACGGGGTTTGAACCTATGGACTGTGATATCATGACCTGAGCTGAAGTCGGACGCTTAACCGTCTGAGCCACCCAGGCGCCCCGGAAGCAATCAATTTTAACATTTCAGGGAATCCTGTAGTTGTAATTATACCCCTTTCTGAAACCATCCACCAGAATTCCCACCCACAGTTCTGATTCCTTTTCTGAAAGGAGGGGAACCCAGGTTTGTAAACAAATCAGAATCACAAAAGTCCGTTGCCACTCCATAAAAGCTTTGGGTCCCTGGGAAACTCTTGTCCATAAGGAGACTTCAGGCATGCAGGGCACCCCAAGGTGGACTTTATACCAATGGGTAGCACAACACATGGAACATGCTCCCTTTGCATCTCACATCAATGCTCAGAACAATGGTCCCATGAGAGGTTTTTCTTTCTGGCTCCTAAGACCTTGCACCCTATGAGTCTCACTGTAGCCACAGGAGGTGAGCCGTGTTCTGGTTTCTTCCTTCCTGCAGTATGTGGGGCCAGCTACCCATGATGGGACTTTGCCAGAGAGCTCCTGTCTCACCAGAATTCATGCACTGAAGGTGCCAAAAGGCCCTTGGAAGAATCACCACCAGCTAATTCCAGGATGCAGCAGCACTGAGTTCAGTTACCCATAATCTCTTCAGACCTGGGTTGTAATGATTCCTATTATGGTTTCAACATTTCATGAGCCCAGGTGTCTCCAGATCCTAAGTACACTGGCACCTGCATAAAACAAGAGTATAAAGATTTGCAGCACTTTGTGTTTTTTAAATGTATATTTATTTTTGAGAGGGAGAGAGCATGAGAGAGGGAGGGCCAAGGAGAGAGGGGGACAGAGGATCTGAAGTAGGATTCAAACTCATGAACTGCGAGATCATGACCTGAGCCAACATCGGATGGTCAACTGACTGAGACTCCAGGCACCCCAGTACTTTGTTTTTATTTGTCTAGCACCCTGCCTCTTCCCATTTCTCCTATTAGCAGAACACCCTTCTTGGGGAGAATGGCTACCTTCCCCACCTTGACCCAGGGACCCCCGGGCCAGCCCATTGTGGAACTCTACCTCCCTTCCCTTCATGTTTTGTGCAGATCTGCTCTTGAGACCCAAGGTTGTGCCAGTCACATCCTTCTCTGGGATTTTACATAAAGGCCATGCCAGAGACCAAATCTGTGCCTGTGGGTTTCAGTGGCTGGGTGCCATGTCACTCCCCTGTGACATTCTTTGAAGCAGGAGAGAATGAAGTGACCATTCAGGACGGAGGTGACAAAGATAAAAGCGTCTACTCTTGTGAGGTGCACACAGCTTTGATCTCAGAGCCATCCTTTCCAGGCATGTCTATGTAGCTTTTAGTTTTGTTTCATTTATTTATTTTCCTAATGTAACATAGATCATGTTTATTGTGGACAAGTTGGAAAAATAGAAATGACCTGTTTGCCCAGCCCCACAGAGAAAATCGTTACCGCTTTAATCTTTTTCCTTCCAAACTTTTTTCTTTGTCTATGTATTTTTAAACAGTCTTGAGCTTTTACTAAATGCAGGTTTTGTCACTGAGCGCTTCCATACAGGTCAAAGCTAGCATTTCCAGCAGATGCTAGCATTTCCAGCAGATGCCTGGGGCCGTGGGCTCTGTCTGGAAGGAAGGGCAGGAGATAGGCATCTTCTGCATCAGGTTTTCTCTTGCTCCTGTGGGCTGGTCCCCACACCTCTGTAGAGACAGAGAAAGCTCCCCATGTGCCTGGGCCAGCACTCAAGGATGCCAGTGGTGTTTGGGTCACCCAAGGACAATGGAAGGGATTCCCTTCAAGTGACAATAGTGTGAAAATCATCTGGGCTCTTCCCGCTTCCCCATACCATCCCCAATTTTAGTACTAACGCCCTCCAAATAAGCCGGGTGTTTCCACATGGGAGTTTAGGTTAAACAACTTTCTAGACTTCAGTTTCGTTTGCCCTGCCATGTGGGGTTCTAGCAAGTGAAGACAAAACAGAGAAAAAGGATTCCTTTTGAATTAAAGACCAACAATCGAATGCAACAAGCAATAGTTTATTTATATTTTTAAAAAAAGAAAAGAAAAAAAGAGAACAGGAAAGAAAAACCAACATCTTTTTACTACATTGTATAGATTAAGTAAAAATACCTGTAATAATATATATGTATATACATAATGCGCATATATATATATATATATACACATATACACACATGTAATGTAACATTAAAATTACATGCTTCTCAGGACAGAAGAATTAGGACATGTTCCCTCATTTCAACTTAAAATTGCATCACAATTTAAAATCACTGCAAGAAAACTGGCTTCCTTCATCTTTTAAGACTTCAAGTATAGGAAGTTATTGAACCAGGATCTACGTGTGAAAACCATGTGCTCTGCACAAATGACAGCAGACTGCCACCAATTGTGAGTCAGGGATCTGCTGAGTCCTCCCAAAACCTTCCTTTCCTGCAGCTGTGTCACCTTCTACCTGAGATGAGTGGGAATGATCAGTGGGACAGTTTGCGGGTTCCACGTGGACGTGCACATTGACGTTTAAACAAGAGCAGCAAGGACGTGTCTTAACATGAAAACAACACTGTGTGTGAAATCACTCTAGAAGAGGATTCCTTCCTCTCCTTTCCATGTGAAATGAAACACAAAATTACTGGAAAAACCACAACTCCGGGAGAAGCACCTCAGGCGGTAATCAGCAGACAGCAGGGGACAGAGAGGGAGCATTCCCTTCACGACAGCACCTGGCTGACCTGAATGGTCTCAAACACACCCTCTTCTGCAAAGGCCTCACATGTTGTCTATTTATCAGTCAAACATGAGATTCCATACATGGGAGTCTTTTCTACAAACATCAGAGAGATAAGCGGAGGACATGGTCTAACAAGAAAAAGACTATAAGAAATATACATTTGGGCTAATGTGCTTTTTTTTTTTTTTTAAGGACAATTCATACAGTAGTTAAAAAATTTCATTGGGAAGTTAGGAATTCCAGTAAAATTATCCATAAGAAGCAAGGCGATGGAGGATCAGAGATGGATCTAGAACACAGGGAGGAGGGACATTGGCTTCTCAATTGGCCAAAGGACAGGCTGTGGTCTGCTCTGTAACTAGAAAGAACGTTCACACACAGTGGAATGTGTGGGAGGAGGGAGGTAGTGGCAGAGAAATAGGTGAAGCAGGAGGGAGGGCGGGGACCTTCAGGATGCAGGCACAGTGAGGGATGCACCCTGAATCTCCGCTGGGACAATGGGCTGCATCCCCCCGTTCTGCAGTCCAAAGACACCCGCCCAAGCCAAAGGCTGCCCTCACCGGGACACGACGGAGCTGATGGAATTATAAGATGTGCCACTGTTGCAGCTGGAGTCATAGGCCTCCTGGCCATTGCCATCGAGGTTGATTTTGAACACAGAGGATGCCTTCAGTAGGAAGTCTGCCGCATCCCGACGTCCCAGCTCCCGCAGTTTGGACATGAGGATGCCGACCGTGCTCTCGGGGTAGGAGGCCCATTCCCGGAGCAGGGCATGGACTGGGCTTGGGAGGAACTCCTTGGGAGCCCCATTATTGGTATTGTACTTTGCCACAAGGTCAGGGAGACCCAAGTTCATGGCCAGAAGGCACCAGTCCTTCCCCATGGGGTCGGGTGGGTCCAGCAGACGACACAGTTTCCTCCGGGTCAGGAGGTTGAGATCTGATGCATGGATGTCCATCCCTAGGCTGGCCTGCGAGTACACGTCATGACACCCAAAGCACATGATGCTGCTGAAACTTTCCTTGTACCCGCCCATGGTGTTAGTCAGCGAAGTCTCCTTCAAAGTCTGCGCCCGGAAGAAGTCCCGCGGCTGGTAGATCATGACGGGTTCGTGGTGCTCCCTCAGCTGCTGGGGGCTCAGGTAATGCTTCACCGTCAGCAACCCTGGGAGCGTGGTGGCCATGACATTCTCCATGGTGCTGCACACAGAGTCCAGCAGGAGGCAGCACTTTATCTTTTCCGTCTCCAGCCCTCGCACCTGCACCTCAATGCCCTGGCCGTGATTGACCAGAAGCACCAGCAGCTCGGCCCCGCGGTTAGCAATCTTGCAGCCGTTCACCCACAGGCGGATATCTGCATCTCCCTCGGCACTCTGCTGGTGGATCCACCGACAGAGGTTCACCTGGACCTTGTGAAAGATGCCGCATGGGAAGGGGGTGAGGTGTTCCACAGGGACGATGCGCACGCCCCCGTAGACCCTTCCTTCATCCTCCTCATCTGTCCAGGAGCGGTGTAGGTTGTCTGTCTTTATGAGGGCGGGGATGTCCACCATGGTCCCGCTGCTCAGGTCTCGGGCACAGATGTCCATGGCATCTAGGATCTGCAACAGCTCTTCCACGTCACTGTCGGGCACCAGGCGCTGAATGTCCTCCACGGTGTAGCGGCCCCGGTAATGGTGCAGGGCCCGAGGGGTCTCCACGGACAGTAGCTTCCCCAGGACATTGGTGCAGAGCCAGCGGGGGTCCAGGAGTAACACGTCCTGGACCGTTTCACTCTGCATGATGTTGATCTGCCGAAAGGGACAATAGGAGGTCACACACGGGAACACAGATGACGAGAGGCACCAGCTGTTCAGAGCACTGAAAGACCTAAGCAACGATAATATCTGTGCACATGTTGCAAAAAATGACCCAGGGCATTCATGGATCTCAGAAACCAAACACTGAGCCAAAACGCCAGCTTGAGAAGGTCAGAAGAGAGATTCTGAAAAGACTACCTTTGACTTTTAAAAAAAAAAGGTCAAGGTAATGAATTGAAAGACAGAAAAGAGAGAGAGGTGGCAGGCAAATGCCATGAGTACACTGTGACCAGGTTCTACATCCCCAAATATACGAATGAATAAAAGCAGCTACAAGAGAAATAATTGAGACAAGTGGCAAACACTCAAATGAGAATTATACATTCAATAACAAGATCACATCTATATGTTTCTGGAAAGTGATCATTGTGTGGTTATGTGGGTGACTCCATCCTTAGCGCTCCACCTTGTTCACATCCACTCGCTGACGCTCTCGGTTACGTTTTCCAGGGACTCTTAGAGACTAATATACATACCTTAGACATGCCCACCACTGCCAAGAGGGTGAGTAGCTTCCTTTGCCACCCACCCCTCTGGAAAATTTGTTAAAGATAACGAAGTCTCTCCCCTTCTTGACACACAGGTGGTACTAGGAGATCTAATTCGATATTAGATGTCAGTGAGGCGCATGTGGACTCTTTGATCTCACCACACTGCCTTTCTGTGCATTCCCTCACTCTATCACATCTGTAGACTAAGGTCCAGACTTTGGGGAGAATAACAGCACTACAGGATGGTTGTCCACCAGATCTCCCCTGTTAGGAAGTTACCCCAAATAAAACTGTGTAAACTGTAAGGAGTCACCTCCTCTGTTTCTTTGGTCTCAACGTGGAGGATACTTTACTGTCCCTCCTCCACCCTGTAACAATGGGAAAACACCCCACTGCTTAGGACATCCAGGCTAAAGTATTTAGGGGTGAAATGTCAGGATATTTGCAAAATAAATAATAAATAGAAGAGAAAGAGACAAAGCTCATGGAGTAAAATGCAAACAGCTGGTTAATTTAAATGTGAAGTAGATGAGGATTCTTTGAGCTATTCCTGCAACTTCCTTGAAGGCTTGAAATTTTTCAAAGAGAGATTCAAATTGTTATAGGAGTCCAGCATGTAACATTTGAAGATATGTAGGAGACAAGGTCTGAAAAGCGCCCTGAGGAGGGCAGCGAGGGACAAGACTATAGCAGAGGGCCAGAGGAAACTTAGAGCTAACCTGACCCCTTTGTTTCTTTGAAAAGCTAAAGTCTGAGAGAAAGAAATGTGACAAAAACCAGAGGCAACTTCAGTCTCTTTGCAACACTCATTGTTCTCACTTCCTTCCCTGTTCAGGGCCAAATCTACACACAGTGCTGATCCAAGGGACACTCCACTCCGTTTCCACACAGTTTGAGGCTCCTGTTTGTACCAAGAGTACTTTCTAGACCACGCTCTGGTTACAGCTTTGAGACGCCCTCTCCATAGGACTCTATTCACACTGATCCCTAGGTTGACAATTCCTGGAGGGTAAAGCGTCTATTTCTTGATAAGGCATTTGGTGGGGACACCATCTGCATTTCAGCCCTGGACACTGCTGTCCCTTCAGGGTCATGGGAGACAGGCTGAGACACTGGCCACACTGGAGGAGGTTAAGGAGACACATGACCAAGTGCAGTGAGAGGTCAGGGGCAGAAACAGGTATCACAAGAACAACTGGTGAGATGTGCATAGGACTCGGGCCTTCCTCACCAGTGGGCAGTAATAGCAGTGGGGGAGAGGCTGATGGTCAAGCAGAGGGGGCCACCTGACCGACATTTTCCTTCCTTACTCTACCGTCAAGTCTTCACTTCCTCACTCCCTGAAATCTCAAGGGCAGGGAGGAGTGTGATGTAGAATAAAGTAGATTATACCTTTGATGTAGAAGTTGCTGGTCAAATAACAGAAGGCAAGAGAATACTGGTCCAATGGAGTAAGTTTCTTTTTATGGTTAATCTTCTCTTATAATGAGCATCTTAGAATATAAGTCTGGATCCCAGTCCTTGGATCCAATCACTTTTTAAATTTTTATTTATTAAAAAAAATTTTTAATGTTTATTTATTTTTGAAAGAGAGAGACAGACAGTGTGACTAGGGGAGGAGCAGAGAGAGAAGGAGACACAGAATCTGAAGCAGGCTCTAGGCTCCAAGCCGAGCTGTCTGCACCAGGCCTTACTTGGGGCTTGAACTCACAGACTGTGAGATCACAACCTAAGTTGAAGTCAGACACTCAACAAACTGAGCCACCCAGGTGTCCCAAATTCAATCACTTTAAAGTACTGCTGGAGGGGCCTATAGATTCCTGGTAGTTTCAGTGGAGTTCAGAGGCTCACACTGTCATTGCTTGATGCTCTAGTTTTCAGGGTCACTAGCTTCAGTTGTAATTTCAAGTCTATATGATTCATATGCACTCGCCTCGAGTCAGAGGTGGGCACTGAGACTGCACGGGAAGGAAGCTCCTGGGGTCTAAAAATCTCAGAACTGCTTCTGGGTTTTCACATTCAGAACTGCTTTTCATGGCCAGGACTAGCTTTAACTGTCCCTGGATGTCACAGAACGGAGGGATACAAAGGCTAGCTCCCCTCTCCAGGGACAGACAGAGGATGGATTAGAACAGTGATCCCAAACTGCATCCCAGTGCTGAATGCCACACAAGAAGGAGCAAAGATTCCCATTTCTGGGAAGGACTGTCATTTCTGGGGACACTGTTTGCTGGGCCTTAGTGTCTCCAGACACTGCCCCAGCACTGCCTTTTCTTGATCATCTGTTAACCCAGGAGTCTGTGTGGAGCAGATAACAGCCCACGGTGAGCAGCTTCCAGAGGCTTCAGGAACCACAGCTAAGCACCAGGTGCCCCCGGAGGAGAAAGGAGAGGCCCAGTCACCCAGTGCAGTGGGAACTGTGCTCCCTGACACAAGCTGGAAAGCACATCAGAAGAAAACCAAACACCCGCTCTTAGGATGCATGGGAGAGCAGAGAACTGCACTTCAAAAGAGCACCCGAGCCTCTGTGTGATCAGCATACGTCTGGATACGTTATGGGACGTTGGACAGTGTCCACTCTGCCTCTCCCGGCTCAAATCACCTTCACTGTGGGGACAGAAGCGAATCTCTGGAGCCCTTCCCAGACTCCTGCCTGGGCTCCAGCCCCCTACCTCGCCAGCACTGTGGAGCTGCTGGGCTATGCGCCTGAGGTCCCCCTCTCTGGCCAGGGGGTTCAGCTGGTCTTGCACATCATACACGAACTGCTGCAGTGACATCAGCTGGTTGGGCCCGTTGAGCTTCCTCCAGGAAGGCAGCGTGGAGATGATCTTCTCACACAGGTGGGTCATCGGAGGGCAGACCTAGGACACACAGGACAGGACAGGTCAATTTGTAGCTGAGGGGACTCCTTTGGAGAAAGCAGAAAGCTTGGTGCTCTTTCCTGAACTGTTGCAAAAAGTACTTTGAATGAGTTACTGCGTTTTGGTTGAGTAATGGGCCCTTCTTTTGTTAAAGTGTTGCCTCTAAGAAAAATCCATCTGCAAGAGTAAAATGGTATGGATGCTTTCATTTCTTCTTCCTTTTTTAAAATGTTGGCATATTTTTGAGAGTGAGAGACAGACACAGTGTGCGTTGGGGAGGGGTAGAGAGAGAGCAAGACACAGAATCCAAAGCTGCAGGCTCAGGAGCTGTCAGCACAGAGCCCAACACAGCTCAGACTCACAAACTGTGAGGTCATGACCTGAGCCGAAGTCAGATGCTTAACCAACCGAGCCACCCAGGTGTCCCACAGATGCTTTCATTTCTGTTGCTAATGGTTAAATAGGTGATGAGGCTTCACAACAGTGCTTTTGGAATATGGACTTGATCACAATGTTCCCCAACTCTTGAAGTTGTGTTCCCTCCTCCACCCTCCTCTGGAGTGACTCTTTCAACCAGAAGATAGTCAACTTTATGAACAGAGGAAGAGAAAAAGAGATGAACTGTCATTAGCAATCCTGCAGTGGGTTTTTACCAGTAAAATAGGTATCTGTGGAACTGTTGTGGAAATACTATTTCAAATTAGACTAATTCTTGGTAATTGGCTTGAAACAGATTTTTTTCTCTATTTTTTTAAATTCTTATTTGAGTACAGTTAACATGCAATAGTACATGAGTTTCAGGTGTGCAACATAATCATTGGACAAGTCCATAGGCTACGCTGGGCTTATCACAAGTGTAGCTAAGTCTGTCACCTCACACTATTACAATACCATTGACTAGATTCCTGTGCTGTGCCTTTTATCCCTCTGACCTATTCAGTCCACAACTGGAAGGCTGTATCTCCCACCCACCTTCACCCATTTTGCTCATCCCCTCATCCCTCTTAAAACAGGTTTTTAATCTTTCAATTTGATTAAATAGATTATCTCTGTGACAGACCCATATAATGTGTACACCGTCTTAATTTAAAAAGAAAAACAAAACACCAGCCTTCCACTGCTCTGCATCATTAATCAGGCAGTCTTTTCTTGAACCCCACCTTTATGTCAGCTAAATTCCACTTCCTATTCCTAAGACAAAGTTCCCAGGGATAAAGGCAGTCTATTTGGTGGGTTCCACCTGCTTGGCCTCAGGAGTTGAGGGCTGGGGTTGGGAAGGAGACAATCTCACCACACCTCAGCTCAAAACATCAGGGAACTCCTACAGCTCATCACAGAGGCCCTAACATGACAACCACCGGGTGGGGGGTTGCTGGTCCTTCACAGACCACTGTCCCAGATCACTGCCCACTGCTTTCTGCAACTGGGTTCCTCTGAGCTCCCCCAGACTACTCCCCACTCACTGACTACGCCATAGAAGGGCCCCCATCAGAAGGCAGGGGCCAGGCTTCAGGAGAGCCCGGAGTTTTCCCTGAAGGTTCCAAAAGCATGTCTGGAACTGGAGCCTGGTGCTGTAAATGGGGGCATTTCCTAGCAGAGAAGTAATAAGCTGTAACTGGGGGGGCCACTCACCACCCAGGGAGGGATGGACACGCCCTCCTCATCTACACCAAGGCTGGGGCAGCAGGAACATTGCAGGGAACATTTTGTCCTTTGGATGTTTACCCTTTCACATCAGTTTGGGAAAACTTTCTGAATAGTATAGATTAGGAGCCTTTTACATGTCAAAGGCACTGAGAATAGTTTTTCCAGCCTACTTTACTTTTTAACTTTGTTTAGGGAGTTTATTTGCCAGAAAAGATATCTTAACTTCTGTAAGGTCAAATAGGTATGTTTTCTTTGAAAATGTCTAGGGTTCTCAATATTGCCTAATGGGTTTTCCAAAGCAGTACCAAGTTATTTTAAATCACATTCAAGATATTGCATTTTTTTTCTTTTTTACATTTAAAAGTTTTAATCCACCCAGAATCTATTTTGGGGATTTGTAATGAGAAGACCTCAATCTCACTTCATTCTAGACTAATAGCCAATTGTGTGAGATCACTGATAAAATAAACATTTCCCCCCAAAATGAAATAACACCTTTGTTTTCTATTAAATTTCTTAGACATTGTGCTTTTTACTTCTGTACTCCTTAGTTTATTCCACTTATTGGTTTATTGATTTTGAACTTATAATTACACAGCCTTTACAAGGTGTTTTATTTATCCTTCCACTGAAATTTTAAGACAAAATACGCAATTTCCTCATTCCCATGAGTTGGGGGCTGGTTCTATACTAAGTTTCTATAACTGGAGAAAATGAAACACTGAGTAAGATCTTGCCTCCCCCCCCCCCCATGAGCACATTTCATTCCATTTGAACATCTATTATTTTATGTCCTTCAACAAATCTTGCTGGTAATGGTTCTTCCATTGTTTTGCATTTTCTAAATATTTCACAATAACTCACTTCTGGGCAGTTTCTGTGATTTTTAAAAGGCAATGTTACTTACAAACTAACCATTAACACAGTCAGAATCCCATACACAATGAAGTGGGCCCCTCGCTCCTAACTTCCCTCATCTCCCAGGCACATCCTTGTTTCTCACCCTTCCCTCCTTGTTGTTCCTTGGGACGCAAACACAGCCATGCTGCCGCCTCATACCAGGTCCCCTGAGAACCAAACCTAACCAAGAGGACAGTATGAAGAAGACAGCTCCGGGGTGACCGGATGGCCTGGGCAAAGGTGGGGCTGCAGGCTCTCCAGCACACTCACCGCGACAATCTGACTCCGAATGTCCTGCAGGTGACTTCGCAGTACCTTCATGTCCTTAGAGCCCGACGCGCCAGCATCCAGAACAAACAGCTTATTTGAAATGTGAAGATCGTTCCCAAACCTAAGGGAAGGACAGTGGCCTCATCAGGGTGATGCAGTCCAACCAGGTGTTACCACGGACACCTGAATAGCTGATCTGAAACCAGGACGTTCTGGTGACCTTGCAGAGGCTGCCCCCAACCCGCTGTCTGCTGGCTCCTGTCATGTTATGCTGGTGTGAGGTGGGGGGCAGTGGGGAGGAGGGGGTGGCTCAGTTTGCACAAATCAAACACAGTAAGGGAAGCCTTCAGGTCCCCTGATGCAGGACAGGTGAGGTCTATGCCCTCACTTGGACACTGGGAGAACAGAGGCCACAGCAGAGGGATGGGGTAAGAGCAGAGGGTAGGCATAAGGCCACTCCCTAGATGGAAAATACTAGTATGACCCTTCTTTTTCCTATCAGGAGGACAACAGGAAGTGTCTGCAGTAGATAAACCAAGATTTGTGTTACTGGCAGGTTATACAGAGCTGCAGCTTCAAAGTTTTTTGGCCAGATACAAAGTAAAACTACATATTTCTACACTGTGACCCATGCACACTCATATTGGTCAAAGAGACAAAAGTTTTCTAGAAATATTTGCCAGGAAAGGCACTCTGGTATTTTCCCCTCCTGTCCAGCCCACTTTCCAGACCAGGTCAGGATCCCTAAGTGACTGTCATGAGCCCCTGGTGAGTAGCAACTTGGACCTTGAGAAATACTGCTCAGTGGTAAGATGACAGTCATCAAAGGAACTGAGAGCTAACATAGCAAAAAGAACTGCGGATCTGTGTCAAGCATGGTGACAGCAGTTGATGTCACTGTATTATATGACTGACATTTGCTAAAGGTCGAACTTAAACATTCTCACCAAGAATTGAAAATTCTGCCATGCCTGTGGAAATATCTTACTATTCGGTGGAGGGGCAGATTCATTGTTTATTTTTAGTGACTCAATACATGATCAATTTTGAAGTCTCCAAAAAACAAAAAACAAACAACATTCTCACCAAAAAAAAAAAAAATGAAAAGCAAAGACAGAGAAACATGTAAGATGACAGACATGCTAACTAACTCATAACGTGCATCTGATCACACCAACGCGCACTTCAGGTATCTTAAAATATGATTTGTCAATGATAATTTCCTCCATAAAGCTGAGAACTGATGCATGAAAGTCCTAACAGAAGTTCGCCCAGGCAGTGGTACTGGGAGGTGAAGGAGGTGACAAGTCTGTTGTTTTAGATCCTGTGGTCTTTACTTTAGTTGCATTTGTTATACTTTCAGTGTTTTGACAAAAATGAAAACTACGTCACAAAGCCAACCAAGCAAAGGAGGCCTTTGATTCCTTCCCCAGGTGTCCGTGGGCCCTGCCCCCCGCAGTGTCCTCACCTGTTCCTGATCTCCTTCAGCAAGGACATGTCCTTGTCGTACCCAAACTCGCCTCCAGCTGGCCGAGGCACGTTCATGATGTCAGCGTGTGTGGCCACCAGCACAACGTGGAGTGGGTTCTTCAGCTTCCCGCCAAAGGCTGGGGGCAGAGAGCAGACGTTTCACAGGCAGGTCATCCTTCTCGGTTTTCTCTTGTCCCCAGGTGAGGCGGGGTGTGCTGGCCAGCCGGCTGTACAGGATCACATCGAGAAGACCCCAGCACACCCAAACGCGGGTAGAGCCCGTTTCCTGGTCCTCGAGGAGGACGGCCCAGAAGTGGGCCAGCACCGACCAGCAGCACCAAGCCAGCTTCTCAGATGTCCCCCCAAGTGGCTCTGCTTGCCCTGGCTCTGAGCAGGGGCACCTTTAGAAGACCTGGAAAGCCCTGTGAGTACAGCTATACCCAGAAATGTCCACAACAGGACCTGTGGCGGTGCACACAGACAGCCTCTTACTGATGGAGTGTTTGGGTAAGAAAACAGAAAGAATGAGAAAGAGAAAGGAAGAGTGGACATACCCTGAGGGGGTGAAGCCCAATTATTTGATTTTTATAGGAATTTCAAATAAAAAAATTGATAGCCCAGTTTTGTTTCCACCATGGAAGGCAGTCCCATTCTGTTTTTTTATTTTTTTTTAATTTTTTAACGTTCAGTTACTTTTGAGGGAGAGAGGCAGAGTGCGAGTGGGGGAGGAGCAGAGAAAGAGGGAGACCTACAGAATCCCAAGCAGGATTCAGGCTCTGGGCTGTCAGCACAGAGCCCCACACGGGGCTCACACTCACAAACCATGAGATCATGACCTGAGCCAAAGTCAGATGCTCTAGTGACTGAGCCACCCAGGTGCCCCTCTGTTTTGTACAAAGAAACAAAAAGCATATTCCACACTATCTTTGCTCTAGGATGAAAATTAAGATAATGCCTTCACTCAGTATGGTCCTTTCCATTCTGGATGGAACTACAGAATGAAGGGGGCTCATTTTACTTATTAATTACATATCATTAGGTAGAGAGACACAGAGGTCATCGTAGGCCATAGTCCACTTCCACCCAACAAAAGTGATCACACCTCTAAAGTGTAGGAAGAAAGTGAGAAACAGCTCTCAAGAAATCACTCAGACTTGGTCTCTGAGGCAGGAAAATGTGATCATGTAACAATTCCCTACAGAAATGTCCAGAGTGGGAATCCTGTCACAGGAAGGAGTGACCAAGGAAACCTCATTGTAGCCTCAAACTATAAATCCCCCAAGCAGCTGAGCAGCCCATGGGAAGAGCACTCTTGCACCAGGGCATGCTGGCTTACCTATGGGTTCTTCAACAGGCACAAGAGACTTCAAGAAATTCAGCCAGAAAATCACTTGGTTCAACTGGATCTCATAGGGCTCTTCCAGACTGAAAACGATGACGTGGATGGACGTGGGATCATTTGCAGCAAAATAGTCATAACAGCAGAAGTATACAGGATTTCCAGAGAACTCCCACACACTGAAATCACCAACTCCTACAGACAGAATGCAGATTACTATCTGAAACAGCACCGGCAAGTGCCAATCACCATTTTGCTTAGCACCTTAGGGACCACCAAGGGAAAGAGTGATGTCCATAGCATCGACCTGTTTATCTTTGCATCTTTGGAGACACATGCATCCCACCTCTCACCACAGGGATGCCTCCTCACAAGGAAGGAGTCAGGGCAAAATGCTGACTTGGGGTTCCCCATCAACAAACCCACACAGAGAATGGATGTGATAAGATTCCATATCCTCACATAAGTATAAATTCTTTTTGGAACATGACAGGGTATATGACATTGAACAAAAAAGTCACTACGATATGTAACTTCATTTTGGCCCAGTAATGACTACATTCGCCTTCCATAGGTGAGTAAGCGACCCATTCAGGTTGGTCAAAAGCCAGCAGGCTGCCTGCAAAAGGGAAAGACGCAATAGTTGATTCGCAGTTCTGCACCTGAAGGATGTGGGTGAAAGTGTGAGGAGGTGGGGACTGTGAGGTCACCCAGGGTGGGGGGGGCAGTTCCTCCCACATACCTGAGTGTGGGTGCAGAGGATTTTCTTGGAAGTATCTGTGGGGGAGGCTCTGACTGCAGTTCTTGAGGCACCTGGGACCTCTCGGTGACTGTCCAGACACGGGGTGCCCCACCCCTACACGACACATCAAGCAGGATGGTGTCGACCCACCCATGGGCCTCTGAGAGACCAGGCAGGACCATTTACGTTGTAGGATTTCAGGCTCCCTTTCCCTAATTCTACCCTCTTAGTGCTTATTTTGGGCCAGAAATGCTGTAGTCAACATTCTAGAAGATCCAAGGCTCTTTTGGAGCTCCCCCTAGGAGCACACACACTCCTGGGGATAGGACTCTCTAAGTCTGACAGTGGAGGCCTTGGTGTGAAGGTTTCTGGAACACAGGCTTGGGTCCTCCAAGCATGGGGAGCATGGAGAGTCAGAGCTGGGGCAGGAGGGAGTTATGGAGGAGCCAGGTGAGGGTGTGTGGGGTGCTGACGACACACTTCTCCTCTCCCTATGCCACACGCCAGCTCAGCTCTGGGAGTTAAGAGAACACTCAGCTTTTAGGACAGCAAAAGGCCCATGGACTTTAATTCCACTTTACTGGGGCCAGCAGAGCCTACATAAGGATGCTCCCAATTGCCATTTTCTGAGCACCTCCTCTGTGTCAGACACTCTACCAGGCACGTGAATAAACACAGGCTCATACGGTCCTCACAGATGAGTCTCAAAGAAACTGTTATATCCCTGCTCTAAACTGTGTCTCAACAAAGCAGGGACTGGTGTTCAAGTGACCCAGGCCCAAGTGGCGGCTCTGGGAGCCGCAGAGGGTACAGCAGCAAGGACTCAGTGGTTGATGGAGGGAGTAAACCTTCCTTGGTAGCATTTAAAGCTTCATTCCCTTGGAAATGATTGAGAGCAAAGAACATACTTGAAATTTTGCCTGTGGAAAAACCTGCCTGTGCTTGTATCAGCATCAGCCATGAGTGTAGATGATTCAAGGATCACTCTTCTCATACCTGGACTGGTCAAACTGCTAATGGGATAGTATTTTTTAAGTTTTCCAATCCAAGTGGATGTTTGGCTCTGCTTAGAAAAAGTATTGATTTACTCAGCAGTCATTTATTAAGCACCTACGCTATGCCCGGAGCTTTGCTAGGTGCCCAGGACAGCAAAGTGTCTGGTTTCACTATTTAGGGGTATTGACCAGCCATGCTTCATTGGGTCATCCCAAGGTCACTTCATGCAGCTCTTCCTCTGTCCTTTGTGGGACTGTGACACATGCAGTGGGACAGGCTCCCTCACGGGGTGAACTGCAGTCCAGGCAAAGGGACACTGGGGTCCCCCCTGTGGGGGGATGGGTGGGCTACTGTACCATTCAGATAGGCATTCTGGATGTCGATGGCCTTGGTGGACTGGTCATCGGCTGCACAGTGAGGGTACTGGGGCGGGGCCACCACCACCTCCAGGGTCCCCCTGGTGAGGCCCGGCTCAAACATCATGCTGCGACTCCTGACGCTCACGTGCTCGCAGCCCGGGTACAGGTTGCTGATGCTCACGGATCCTGCAGGCAGAGAGGACGCAGTGAGACCCCAACCTGGGCGACATGTGTGCCAGCGCCCCTCCCACCTCACCCATGCTTTGTCGGTTCCTGGGACACTCTCATCCCCACCACCTGCTGCTTGGGGCTGGGCCGTGTGGACCCCTCACGTGTGCTGGGAGGCAGAGGTTCAGGGCTGTGGCCTGGATTCTTTCTGGCTGCTGCACCTCCCACATCCCTTTCCCGCGCTGCTCTGGGCCCCAGAGGAGGACTCCATGGACTGCATCTCCCAGGCCTGCCGGCCACTTGGTTTCTAGTTGGGGTCAACCAATAGGAGGCATCGGACAGGACAGGACAGAGAAGGACCAGGTGTCCCCCGCCCGCCCTTGCTGCTTCTCTAATTCCAGTTGTGTGCCTGTGACTCTAGACCCCCTGAGCGGCTTCACCCTGGACTCCAGCTTTCTCAGGAACAGGATTTCTTCCCCTTGTCTTTTCTGCCCTCAGGGCAGTAATGGCTTCCTTCTGTTCCAGGCCTTGGATGCTTCACCTTCTCTTGAATGTCCCTGTGATTTTAGCCCAGGGCACTATCCTTCCATTAATGTCCCCATCTGGTTCCTGACAGGTGCAGATGAAGTGGTGCCACTTGGTACATGAGATGGTGTTAGGCAACTGCTAGACTGACTGCAAATAGATTCTACACAGTAGCAGGCTAGGCTTCTCGAGGGAGAGCCAACAGGATTTGGTAAAAGGTAGGCATTCCTATACCTCACTGAGTTTTCATTAGAAAAGAGCTTTTACACAGTAGTTTAAAAATAATTTCAAAGTGGGTGGCGCCTGGGTGGTTCAGTTGGGTAAGCAACTAACTCTTGACTTCAGCTCAGGTAATGGTCTCACAGTACTGGTATCGAGCCCCATGTCTGGCTCTATGCCCATGGAGGTTGCTTGGGATTCTCTGTCCCTCCCTGTCTGCCCTTCACCTGCTCATTCTCTCTCTCTCTAAATAAATAGACAAAAAAATAATTTCATGGGCATATATTGAAATCCGAGAAGAAAAACATGATTTTTTGCTAACTGCTGGCCCCTAGTGGTGAAAAGTGGCAGGGCAAGCCTGACACAGAGGCCATCATTGCACCCTGGGCAGAAAACAGGGTTTTTTTTATAAACTACCAAAACCGAAACAGTAAGAAATAGAAAATTTGAACAGATTCACAACCAGTAAAGAAATTTAATCAGTAATAAAAAATCTCCCCCAAAACAAGAGTCCAGGGCCAGATGTTTCACAGGGGAAACTACCAAACATTTAAAGAATTAATACCTATTCTTTTCAAACTATTCCAAAATATAGATGGAAGGAAAACTTCCAGACTCATTCTGTGAGGCCAATATTACCTTGGTGCAAAACCAAAGACCCCACTGAAAAGGAGAATAACACACTAATTTCCCTGATGAACACAGATGCAAAAATTCTCAACAAGATACTAGCAAATCAAATCCAATAATACATTTAAAGAATTCACCAAGATCAAGTGGGATTTATTTCAGGGCTACAGATTTGGTTCAATATCCATAAATCAATCAATATGATACACCACAGATTAATACAATAAAGGATAAGAACCACATGATTCTCTCAACAGATGTAGAAAAACCACTTGACAAAATACAGCATCGTTTCTTGATAAAAACCTTCAAAGGAGCATTAGGGTGGCTCAGCTAGTTAAGCAGTGGACTCTTGATTTCAGCTCAGGTCATCCTGTGTTGGGCTTTTCACTGGCAGTGCAGAGCCTGCTTCGGATTCTCTCTCCCTCTCTCTCTGCCCCTCCCTGGCTCTCTCTCTCCCAAGATAAATAAATATACATTAAAAAAATTTTTTAACCCACAAGAAAGTAGGGATAGAAGGAACATTCCTCAACATCATAAAGGCCATATATGGAAGACCTACAGCTAATATCATCCTCAATGGGGAAAAGCTGAGAGCTTTCTCTTTAAGGTCAGGAACATGACAGGGATGTCCACTCTCATCACTGTCATTTAACATAGTATTGGAAGTCCTAGCCTCAACAATAAGACAAAAAAAAAAAATGAAAAGAAATAAGGAGCATCCAAATCATCAAGGAAGAAGTCAAACTTACACTCTTCACAGAGGACATGATACTCTATGTGGAAAACCCTAAAAGATTCCACAAACTGCTAGAACTGATACATGAATTTAACGAAATCACAGGATATAAGATCAATGTACAGAAATCCATTGCATTTCTACAAACCAATAATGAAGCATCAGAAAGAGAAGTCAGGGAATCAATCCCATTTACAATTGCATCAAAAACTATAAGATACTAGGAATAAAACTAACCAAAGGGGTAAAAAGTCTGTATGCTGAAAACTAAAGAACATTTATGAAAGAAACTGAAGAAAACACAAAGAAATGGAAGAACATTCCATGTTCATGGATTGGAATAATAAATATTGTTAAAATGTCAATGCCACCCAAAACAATCTACACATTCAATGCAATCCCTATCAAAATACCACCAGCATTCTTCACAGAGCTAGAACAAATAATTCTAAAATTTGTATGGAGCCAGAAGAAGACCTCAAAAAGCCAAAGCAATCCTGAAAAAGAAAACAAAAGTTGGAGGCATCACATTTTCAGACTTCAAGCTATATTACAAAGTTGTAATCATCAAGACAGTATAGAACTGGCACAAAAACAGACACAGAGATCAATGGAACAGAATAGAGAACCCAGAAATGGACCCACAAATGTATGGCCAACTAATCTTTGACAAAGCAGGAAAGATTATCCAATGGAAGGACAGCCTCTTCAGCAAATGGTGTTTGGAGGACTGGACAGCAACATGCAGAAGAATGAACCTGGACCACTTTTTTATACCATACATAAAAATAAACTCAAAATGGATAAAAGGCCAAAATGTAAGACAGGAAGCCATCAAAATCCTTGAGGAGAAAACAGGCAGCTACCTCTTTGACCTCAGCTGCAGCAACTTCTTATTAGATATGTCTCCAGAGGCAGGAAAAAAAAAAAAGCAAAAATAAACTACTGGGACCTAATCAAGATAGAAAGTGAGGCGCCTGGGTGGCTTAGTCAGTTAAGCGTCCGACTTTCGCTTAGGTCATGATCTCACGGTTCATGGGTTCGAGCCCTGCATCGGGCTCTATGCTGACTGCCAGCTCAGAGCCTGGAGCCTATTTCAGAGTCTGTGTCTCCCTCTCTCTCTGACCCTCCCCTGCTCACGCTGTCTCTCTCTCCTAGAAATAAATAAAAATATTAAAAAAAAAAAAGATAGAAAGCTTCTGCGAAGGAAACAATCAACAAAACTAAAAGGGAACCAATGGAATGGGAGAAGATATTTGCAAATGATAGATCACATAAAGGGTTAGTATCCAAAATATAAAGAACTTATCAAACTCAACACCCCAAAAACCAAATAATCCAGTGAAGAAATGAGAAGACATGAATAGACAGTTTTCTAAATAACACATCCAGATGGCAGACAGACACATGAAAAGATGCTCAACATTACCCATAATCAGGGAAATACAAATCACCACAATGAGATACCACCTCACACCTGTCAGACAGCTAAAATGAACAACACAGGAAACAATACATGTTGGCAAGGACGTGGAGAAAGGGGAACACTTTTGCACTGCTGGCAAACTGGTACAGCCACTCTGGAAAACAGTATGGAGGTTCATCAAAAAATTAAAAATAGAACTACCCTACAACCCAGTAATTGCACTACTAGGTATTTATCCAAAGGATTCAAAAATGCTTATTCTAAGGGGCACATGCACCCCAATGTTTAAAGCAGTACTATCAACAACAGCAAATAATGGAAAGAGCCCAAATGTCCATCAATTGATGAATGGATAAAGAAGATGTAGTGTACTACTTGGCAATGAAAAAGAATGAAATCTTACTATTTGCAACTACGTGGATAGAACTAGACTGTATTATGTTCAGCAAAATTAGTCAAAAAGAGAAAGACAAATATCATAAGATTTCCTATCTTATATGTGGAATTTAAGAAACAGAACAAATGAGCATAGGGTAAAGGAAAGAAAAGTAAAATAAGATGAAAACAGAGAAGGAAGCAAATCCTAAGAGACTCTTAAATACAGAGAACAGACTGAGGGTTGTGCAGGGGAGGTGGGTAGGGGAATGGACAAAATGGGGGATGGGCATTAAGGAGGGCATTTGTTGGGATGAGCAATGAACCACTAAATTCTACTCCTGGAACCAATACTACACAGTATCAATGAACCACTAAATTCTACTCCTGGAACCAATACTACACAGTATTTTAAGTAACTTGAATCTAATTTTAAAAGAAAACGAAAAAGATACTTCTTTCCACTTCTTCTCTGGGAACAGCAGGCAGCAGCCCTGCAGGGCTCCTCCTGGACACTCGCTCCCCCTCTGCTCTGGGTATTTCCTTCCCCATGCAGCCCCACATGTGACAGCTGTGACAGAGTGAGTGTGACATGTGACAGCTGGCAGCAGAGTGAGCATGTGTATAGCACATGCAGTGTGGGGTAGGTACCACGTGACTGAGTGGCTGCAGGAAGGGATGGCAGACACGCCACCTGGTCTTGTTTCCTGGCTGGTGGCTCAGCCCCCAAATTCCAGCATTTTCAGATGACTACAGAAGGGGCCAAGTTGTCAACACAATCCAACTCCCTGCTGTCTGCGGGATATAAATGCACTCACATGGCACATTTATATCTGATATCAGGGATGTGAATCGGTGTACCCAGAGCTTCCAATTTTCCACAAAGAACCCCATATCCAATTTTTTTGGTGAATGAGCTTTGAATGTCAGCAGAGAATTCAATGTTCCTCCTCCCCCTCTCTTGTATCATATATAGAATGGCAGCTAGCAGGCCCTGGATTTCAGCCTCTGCCTTAGACACACGATATGTCTCTGAGGCCTGGGTTACTTTTCTCTGGATTCCTGAGAATCCAGTGAGATGACACGTGTGTGGCACCTGAACCCAGTCAGTGCAGACGAGGTCAACCACTTCCCACGCTTTCCTGCTTCTAGGTGTCACTGTGGTGTCCCCAGGGAGCAGCCGCTGTGACAGATGGACCTCCTTTCCGCGTCCCCTTGGCCTGCTCTTGCGTCTTTCCAGCATCTGCCATTTTCTTCAGTCTTGCGAACCCCCGAGGGGACTTTAACACGAGTGCTGTGCCTCCTGAGAGAACAAGGCCGCCCGTCCCCAGGAGAAGGGAGGAACCGTGTGACGATTCCTCCCTCCAGCTGCTTCTGGTGACAAAGCCAGTGTCAATGCCAGGGCACCAGGAAGGTTCTGAAGAACTGAGTCAGGTAGGACACCAGAGGGAGCAGTGTTTACCTCCTACCAGTCCTATGGGGGGAGCCTGACCACACTTACCTGTTATCTAGACAGAAATTTTGAGAGCGTGGCCTGGAGAGGCAGCTCTGAACAATTCTAAACAGAGGAAGACCCGCTGCATCTCTGTGCCAACTGAGGCCGAGCGACTTCTTTGGTCCAGAGCATACTTCTTCCTCCACAGAATGTTCTGTCACTGAGCCACACAGCCAAGCTCCCTCAGCGCTGCCTGGAGGACACTGCTGTAACACCATGACCCTGGCTGATAATCTAGCCTTCCTGAGCCACATTTTATTATGAATCTACTTCCAGATTCTTCCAGATGTGGAAGATGAATGGAGACATTACTTTGGAGAGGTGAGGGATAAACAGGAGATAAAATCTGTGGCTGGTTCAGTTCAGGCTTCTAGGGCATCATCTTAATACCCAATGAAGCCTTACAGAAATTCCAGATCACAGGTCTAAATAGAGGTCTTTGTCTCTCTTGATCTCTGTCTCTCCCCCTTTCCCTCTCTCATACACAGACACACACTCACAAACGCTGGTGTAGTCCACACACTGAGGCTGAACCTAATCATTAAGTCTGGAAAACTACTGACTTCAGAGAAGGTGAAACCCATCTTATATCTCCAAACTGAGTCCAAATTATGGAAGACAATGGACAATGTATGTCTGCAAATGCCCTTATACTCCAGACGGAGTTGTATGCATAGTCACTAAGCACTAGCTCAGGAGTCAGACACGTCAAGAATTGCCAGCTGTGTGACACTGGGCTTCCACTTGACCCCTCCAGGCTTCAGTATAATACCCTGTAGGCTGTCATGTGGATTAAAGGAAGAGTCACACGGACTACGTTGTGCCAGTGCCTGGCACACACTTAGTGCTCAGAAAGTGTGAGCAATAGGTGTGAGCAAAACTGTAGTCAGTAAATCCATTGTGGTTATTATCTCAGAGCCTATTGTAACTCCACTGCTGTTCAGAGAAAAGACATTGAAAGGGACATGTAAACCTCAGTCAAGTGTCCCCCACCCCCTGATGAATGCTTCCCAGACACCCTTCCTCATGGAGAGAGGGACTGCATAGAAACAAAACTGTAAAACCATTGCTTTCAATGTGGGGAATTGATAAGATACCTTGCAGTATCACATGTAGAAAACAAATCCTTGCACAAAATAGAGACTAAGGAAACTCTTTGAAGGGTTATAGTCTTAACCTTGTAAAATGGAATTCCCTCAGTTGGGTTCAGGAGAAACAACATCCCAGATGGCACAATTCTCCCGGGGGAAGGACAGGCACATGGCACTTTTGGACGTGCATGTACCCCTAGCCGTGTCTAAGAAGATCGGGAAAGACACCAAAGCCAGCCTCCCAAGCAGGCTCCATGTGAGTGGATGGACCAACCACGAGATCCTCAGGGAGCTATTCAAAATCACCAACCCGCTTTGAGTCGCACAGGGACGGAAATGAACTTTGTTGCTGTATTCCTGAATCACTGGGTGTGCCCAGCACTCCAAAAAGAAAGCGTAAGGGGGAGAACCCATCCTGGGGCCAATATTCGATGTGTACAATCTGGAAACTGTATTTGTTCATGCACGTTGGGTATTCAAAGGCTGGGTACCCTGGTCTGTATTGTTACCCATGTAGCAGATGTGTTTTATTCTGTCTCATTGCATCTAAAATACATTCATGTGAAGTGCACACAACACACAATTCACCCTATTAACCATTTTGGAGAAGAACACACCACCACTCTGTGATCTGCATATTTGTAACCTGGAACTTTGTGTCTGTGACTGTGACTTTGGTGCGGCCCTGTCCTTGCTATTGCTGGGGCATCTATACCTGCAGGCCAACCCATGGCCCACAGCCGGGGTAGACCCCACCTAAAGCCACCAAGACAATGAGTTCTGGTCACCACAGGCCAGGTAACCAACAAAGAGCCAGCACTCCTTCTAGATGGTAACAGGAGACAGCACAAAAGGAAGCAGGGAGTGGAGAGACA
The DNA here is from genome assembly GCF_003009895.1 of Hyaena hyaena. Classification (NCBI taxonomy): domain Eukaryota; kingdom Metazoa; phylum Chordata; class Mammalia; order Carnivora; family Hyaenidae; genus Hyaena; species Hyaena hyaena. The sequence goes on from NW_024081757.1 coordinate 351,449, forward strand.
GGAGCCGGCGAGCAGGTACCTACCTGCTGGCTTGGATGCCAGGGGTGAGGGCGGGAACCTCGTGGAGCCAGCAGAGGACAGTCTGGGCCGGCGTCTTCGGAAGAAGCTTCTCAGCAGCCCACACTTGAGAGACTCCACCAGGGTGGTCTTCCCCGAGCCTGAGTGGCCGAACAGCTTCAGTTTGATCCTGGACTGGAGGTTCTGTGTGGGCCGCAGCTGCTGGATGAAGAGTCCTCGGTGCGTTTCCTACACACAGATGAAGAGAGGCAAGTTAGCCACAGGGAAAGAAGGCTCTGAGCAAACAGCCGAGGCCAGTTCTCACAGTTTGGAACTCTCGCCGTGTCCTTCCTAATCTGAGGTTTCTCTGATGATGAGAAATTTAAAGAGCTACTCCCGAAGGGCCTTTCAAATATGCGATAGAGCATTATCAACTGTGGTCCCATCCTGAACAGTGCATCCTGGGACTTACTTTTTTTATGCCTTGAAGTTTGAACCCTGGTCTGCGACTCTTACCCGTGTTGTGAATGTTTTATGCTGTCCCATTGTATCTACAAAAACAATTCCTGTAAAGTGGTCATGTCATTTCAGAGTGGACTGAAGCTCTGAGGCTTTACTACATGTACAGTGTGTACGACCAGCACTGCTCTGGGCTCCAGAACATTTCTCTCCCCTGAGGAAGCTCCGTAGCCAAAACCAGTCACCCCCTCACCCTGCCCGGCCCCTGGCAACCACCAGTGTGCTCTCTGTCACCAGGGATGTGCCAGCATCCATGGTATTTTAGTGCACCAGGAAAGGGGTGGAGCAACTCCCACAATGCCATCATTTTAAAAGGGAACCAGGCTCAGCCTGTCAGGATGGCCCAGGGACACCTGCTCCTCTGTGTGGAGGGGTCCTGTTTTCTCATGGCACCATGATGGCACCAGATGCTCAGAAGGGGCATCAGGAAGTACAAACACGATGCTGGTGTGGGGCTGTGGACCCATAACCTTCCCACTATCATCTCAGCCCTGCAGGGAGAAGCAGGATTACTCCACACTCACTCACTCATCAGCACACATTTATGGAGGCCCCCATGCTGAGCACAGTGCAGGGGACAGGAAGGTGTGGACCTGGCCCAGATCTGTTTCCTGGGGAGTCACAGATACGTGAACTCTGACTCCAAACACAACAAGAGCACTTTGGTGGGATGGTGTGGACAGGCGCTCTGTGCACCCAGAGAGCCCACCTGGACGCCTGAGCAGTGATGGAGGCGTTGCTCTCGCCGCTCTGGCTCCATCTGACTCACAGCCAGCCTGCTTTCCCACCCCGAGCCTGATCGTGGCTCCAAACAGGGGCCTGTTGGGAGTGTGGGGTGCAGGCTCTGGGGGGATTCATCCCTGACCCAGGATGGTTTCGCTGCTTTAACCTGTTAACTTCCATGCATCTAGGGGACCACTCCTGCTGGGTTCTCTTCCAGAACATTCCTACCCAGGAGGCTCCAATCCAGGGAGCATTCTCCATCATGACCCCTCCCCCCCCAGATTGCAGGGTGTGCTGGAATGTTCTCCACCCTGGACTGGGGGCCAACTTGAGGGGAGAGACATATCCCCGGCACCTGACAGGGAGGTGTGTAGATATGACAGGACTCAAGGGGACCTACAGGAGCCTCTCAGAATGAACTGCTTGGTTTTAGTCTCCTGTGATCTCAGGCCTGGCACACACTGCTTCCAGTTCTAACCCTGGGCCGGGGGATGTGCTGCTCGTTTCTTCCAGCTGAGTCCCTGTGGCTTCTTCCATTGACCACCCAGCTGTCTCCCCTGTCAGACTCCACTCCCCCCCCCATCTTCTGTGACAGTGACCTTCCTTCTCCACGTGGCAGCAATGCCGCCTAGTGGGCATGATGGAAATGGGCGCTACATTTTCAGTTCTTGATGTTGGGCTGATCCTGGACGTGGGTGCTGTGTATCCACACAGGTTCACACGGTGTCCTCCACAGAACAATTCCCTGGGTCCTCCTATGCTCTGAGTGTCTGCTGAGCATTTACTTAAGAGAAGAACTTGCTTATGATTATGTGACCTTAGGCTTAACTGCAATGCCACATATGACCCAGAGTGTTTTGGAGAGTGTGTAATCTCAATAGTTTGAGATTTCCAAGAATGCAACTGCTTAATAAATTGGTGTAAAACATATATAATCCTTCATGAGCTCCTACCCTCATTTGTGAAAATCAGGGCAACAGGCTGCCCCGGTGTCCTCAATGCATCCCAGCGCTCCAAGATGCATGGGCGTCTGCAGGTACTGCATAGTGACTGTGCACAGGTCCCCATCTGCCAAGTTCACTACATGTCCTCATGCCCTGGGCCCCAGCATTTATATACTGCAACACATTATATCTCATTCTTGATATTTCCTTTGATGTCTTTGTTATTTTACAGGTAGGGCGTTCCATTCACACTTAACAATCTGTGCAGGTGCTTGTCATCTCAGAAGTCCTCCCCCTGCCCAGGGCTGTGTAGACCATGAGGTTGTCCTCATTCTGGTTTCTCCCTTAGCCTCAAATCTCAGTAGGTTCAGATGCAAAGCCCTGCAGGGGAGGGAAAGGGCTGGGAGACCCTGACCCTAATTCCCCTGAATTATGGCTCGAGTCAGTGCAGAGGCTGAAGATGCTCTGTTGTGACACAGTCACTCATCCCAGGGCTGCCCACCAGGCTGGAAGAGATGGGGTGCTCGTTGGATCTCTCCTGATGCCATGTAGTGTTGCAGATGAGCCCTTGACCCCTGAAGCAAATCTGCCTCACCTCACTCTAATTTAACCTTCAAAGTCAGCCCTTCCCCCTTCCATTTTTAAATTTTTTTATGTTTATTTTTGAGAGAGAGAGAGAGCACGAACAGGGGAAGAATAGAGAGAGAGAGGGAGACTCAGAATTGGAAGCAGGCTCCAGGCCCTGATCGGTCAACACAGAACCTGACTCAGGGCTCGAACCCATGAACTGTGAGATCACAACCTGAGCTGAAGTTGGATGCTTAACCTACTGAGCCAACCAAGCGCCCCTCCATTTCCCTTTAAATCAGTCCCCGGCACCCTCTTGGCTGCACAGGAAGCATCTGAACTGTAGTCATCATGTCCTGTGAGCATCACCATTCACTAGGAATATCTCACCAAGTGGAATAGAACATTCTCTGCCTACTTTGTGACGTACAGCTTAACATAACAGTTCTTTTGAGGACACCAGTGTCCTCTTCTCCTGTGATAGGGGAAAGGTAGAAAGCCTGCTTCTGGCTATAATCCAACCACCAGGTCCCCCAAACACTGTGCAATTAATTGGCTTGTGCCCCTTTTCTGCTTTGTGCACTTTTGATCTTAGCACCTTGACTTTGGCCATCACGTGCCCTGTGTGCTGGACTGAGGATATATTTGTCCCCTCTGCCTGAGCCTCTCAGGCCCTTGCACTCTGAAGACACTAGAGCCATGGTAACTACTGATGCAGCTCCAGAGAACTTCCAGAAGTTTCTCTGGCTTGCTCCAGGGCAGCCCAGGGAGGCCATGTCTATGCTTTGCACAGTGCTGCCCTCAAATGACTACAGTTCACTCCTTTGAACCTCAGCAGGGTATTGGGGGCTAGAAGCTGCTGGCAGTGTGTTTGCTGCTGCCCTAGCCAGCCCCAGAACAGAGGCAGGCTGGGATGACGACTCTCTCTTGGCTCTAACTTTAGTCAAGGTTCTCTGTGTCAATGCCCGGAACCAGTGCCCTGTCCTTGGCCAAGTTAGTTTAGTTTTAGCAAGAATCCGGTTCAGTCGGTTTAGTAAAACTCCTACTCCTTCCTATGTGATGAAATCCCTGAACTCTCCCCTATATCTGATTACCTAGCCTACTTTGGCAAGAATCCTGTTGAGTATATCCCTACACACAGGCTCTGAGCAGTGGCCCAGGCACACCAGTGTGATAAGGTGAGCCATGCCTCAAGTTTCCTTCTAACACCAAAATCTGACCCAGCGACACTCAAATGCTCCCAGTGACATTCCTTGTATACCCCACCCTGCTCCCCCATAAGGGCGCTTGCCTGCTTTCCTCACTTGCTGGGACTGACTGATAAGACCCTTCACCTTGTCTTTGGGAAAAACATAAGTTTGGAAAGAGCTCCTCATCAAGATGGACAGATCTGACATAGGGCAAGAAAGCAAAACATGAGTCTTCTCCTTTCTAAGGAGACCCAACTTGGTCCTGCAGGATAATCCCTCCTCTTGCTCACTAAGAGCCTTGGAGAATCTGAACACACTGATTTTGATGCAGAAGTACAACAAAATGTTCTGAAGTGCCTTCCCCACTGCAGGTGGGTGGCACATTTTCTCTTGTCACCACTAGGTGGCAGCACAGGGACTGGTGAGGGCCCAGACCAGTATCCCAGGGAAGGCTGCTGCCAATCACCTGACAGATGTGCTCTCCAAGGCAGACTGTGGTTCTGAAGCAGAAAGGACAGTGAGTTGCTCCCTGCTAGCTCTGAAGGTAATAGAACACTGATTTCTTTGGAGGGAGCACACAAGTCTCTCCGTGGTCTCTACCTACCAGGAGATCCAAGACCACCTGCCCCCTGCCACCACAAAGCCCTGCCTGGTCAGACCTTCCTGCAGTAATGCCAGGGAGTGAGGAGCTGGCACTACAATGTTTCCTAAATTCTGGCTCATGCCTTGGAAAACTCCCCTGTGTGTCCTCCCTGGCCTCCCCATGCAGGCAGGTGTGGTCAGTGCAAAGGTGAGGCCTGGGGTGTGCATGGCCGTGGGCCTATAGCAGGTGAGGCTGCCAGGCTTGGGAAGAAGAGGGGGAAGCAGCAGGGAGCCCAAGGATCAGAATTCTAAACCAGCCCTGCCTTCCAGGTGGTCAGAATGTGTATTTGTGTAAGTGGGAGGCAGAACATGAACTATTTCCCCGTGTGTTTTCGATAACTTTATATCCTAAATTTTTACCCAGGGATGGGGCCTCCAACTGCATTCCTGCCCAGGGCTCACAAAGTAACTGAGCCTGGACAACCTCATCCAAGTGCCATCATATCTCACCTGGCCTCCAAGATCACTTCCTACCTGGTCTCTGTCTGGGTAGTTGGAGGGAAAGTCCCAAAATGAGAGTCAGATTTTGCTCCCACCTGCTGAACACACCTGGACCAAACCCGGTCTTCTGACCAAACCACCTGCCTCTCTGATCAGGCACCATCCCTGCCCAGACCACCAAGCTCAAGTTCTTGTTCCAGGCCCATCTCCCTCCTTTTTGTGTTTTCTGGGACATAACCCACCCAGTTCTTTACTGCCCCAGGCCCTCTGCACTCACTACTCTCTCTGCTTTTCCCCAGCCCATTTTCTGGTTGCCTCTCCTCTCCAATCTTTCATGCATGTCTTTAAATGTCACTAGCAGAGTTGGTGGAAAGTAACTCCCCTCCCTTCTCTAATTTCACCTTGTTTGAATACCTGCACTTTCATCAGGGACAGAGATCTTTCTACAAAGGGCCAGGTTGTCTCTCCTGTGATTGTCATGTATCCAGAAACCAGCCACAGAGAGTAGGAAGTCAAAGGGTGTGGCTGTGCTCCAATAAAGCTTTATTGACAAAACAGGTGCTGGCCCCACTTTGGCTGGGAGGCTATTGTTTGCCAACCCCTGACTTACCCCATCTGACATTTTTCTTTATTTGCTTTTTGGCTGAGCATTGTTTCTTTTGTTCACTGTACCTAGAATAGTTCTTAGTATATCTAGACACTGTGAATATCTTTTAAATAAATAAATATTACTTAGTAACTGCATTGCTCTTTGATGCCCTGAAGAATCCTGGTTTCTAGCTTTCTTCCTGTACCTTTACCCCTGGCAATGTAGCTTCACTTTCTCATCAGCAAAGATGACTAAATATCAGCAGATTGACAGGGAGGACCATCTGCAATCTGGGAAAGCCAGATAAGAGCATGGGGAGGTGACAAGGCTTTCCCCACGTGGCAGGATGCAATTAGACCCAGCAGGGAAAGAGCAGCAAGTCTTAATTATGCAAATGTGGTTTACTTGTGCTGAATTTTAAGTTCCGGGTAAACTCTACACTTTGTCCTATTTTCCAAAATATTCCCCAAGCACCTTTCTTTACTGTCTCATCTTAGGTGTCAAGAACAGCAACTATTTTAATATCAGCTTATGAAAATCTAATTGGAAGGACATCAAACACCCAAGGTGAGGGCACTGAAAACGCAGGTGGGAAGAGACACGTGTGGTGGGCTCTGCGGGAGGCACCAGGGGCTCCAGTACATAGCTGCCCCCAAATCACTCCGTGGTGAACTGGGTCACAGCAAACCTCATCTCCCTTAGGCCTGTCCTGGCTTTTCCTTCCCCAATGACCTCTATCCTGGGAAACCCTCACCCCCACCCTGCCCAGATGCACTGGCTGCAAGCTCTTATCTCCCCAAGGTCAGCGCCCTGAGCTGTCTAAGGACCCAAGTAGCCTCTCACTCTGCTTTGGTCATTCCTCTGCTGCCCCCTGCAGGTCAACAAGAAGACTTAGGTTTTATGTCTGGAACAGGAAGCCCCTGGCTTCCCTAGCAAACCTTTAAAAATAAGTTCCTAGGCTCCACAACTGATTCGAGGTGAATTCAAGGGGGGCATTTCTGTTGCTAACTTGGCCCACTTGGAAACCTATTTCAAGGCCACCTCCCTGCTGTGCAGACACTGACTTATCCCCATGACTGTGTTTAGGATCCACAGGAGGGGGTCTTACATAGGATGGTTCTCTCTCAGGGGGTGTCAGGAAATGTGCAAAGACAGCTTTTGATTTCCAATGAATGAGGAAGGGGCAAGATGACTTGAGCTGCGTGGGGGTCCTCTTATCTTGCAAGGACAAACGAAGTCCCACCCACCCCAAAATGCCCACTGCACTCTGGTGAGAAACACTGGGAATGTCAAGAAGAAATGACATGGAAGGGAAACTGGTGACAGATGCTCCTAATCTGTGGTTACTGGTGTGATCAGGTTCCTCCTCTAAATGACCCGACTTATAACTGCAAATATATCTACTGTCTTGGCTTCTCTGTAAGTATCGCCTGCTCCTCGTGACAACCTACCACACAAGTCCTTGCTGACGCACTCTCCAGGGTCGCTCCTGTGACGCCTCAACCACTTTCAAGAACCAGGTTCCAGGACCAGGTGTCCCCAAACTCCAAGCAGTTACTTATTTGGGGACTTATTCATTAAAATAATGAGTGTGGTAGAAATACATGGCAGCCAACTCCTCCCTTTCTGGCTCATCAGGAAGCTGAGGTCTAGAGCCTTCTGGGGGAATGACTGCAGCATACAAACTCGCGGGTCCCAGTGAACACGGAGTCCAGGAGACTCCGCTGAAGGGAGCAGGCCCTGGTGACTCCTGGAAGAGATTGGGGCTCACCACACAGCACGTGAGCTCAGCATGGGGAAAGACCCCCACCCCACGGCTGGTGAGGCACCGGCACTGAAGCCCCAAGCCCACTGACCAGGAAGCAGACGTTGGTATTTTAGGACTGACTCGGAGCTGCACTGATGAACATTTGCTTAGCCTCACTGAGCCCCATTTTTGGGCGGGAATGTCTCCATCTTTGGGATGTTGTGAAATCACAGCCCCTGCCACACATGGACGATTAATGATGGCTGCTATAGTGCTGGTGCTCAAGGGTGCCCTGCCTAGGGGCCTGCTTGTCTTGTTGACACTGCCATGTCTGCTCCTGGGCGCCAGGTCACAGGAGGGGCCACCGCAGGGAAATCTCTATGTTTCCCCGGGACTCAGAGAGTGGTTTCTTACTGTGTGCAGACACTGTTCTAAAGACAACATTTACATCATTACCATACTGTGAGGTAGCTCTACAGTTACCCCATTTGACAAATGGGAAACTGAGGCTCAGAGCTGCTAAGCAGCCTTATGTTTCCCGAGCCAGAAAACAGCAGTGCTAGGATGTGAACCCAGGCCATCTAGTCCTGAGTCTGTGCATCCAGCCATCACCTTATATTTTTCCTCTTGAAGCAAAGAAGAGAGAGGAAGCTTTCTGTGGACTCTGGGCACTAGCAGGGATGATGTCCTTAGATCACAGGTATTAAAATTTCTTTTTTTGCCCTGACCTTTCCTTAGAGAAAAATCCCTTTACCTTAGATGGTAAAAAAAAACTAGACACTGAAATATTCTCTCTCCCATCCATCTTTTAAAAAGCTAGGCACCAAAACACAAGGGTGCCAACTGGTGGGAAAGAATTAAGGAAATCTGAAAGCAGGAAGGTTGCAGAGCCCACCTACCTTGATTTAAAGAATCTAGACTGGAGGACCTCCCGCTGCCTCCCCTGGACACACAGGGCTGGCGGGAGGGCCATGCAACTTTCTCTGTATTTGCATTTCCAATCATAAAAGAAACATAAGCACATGGCAGGAAATCTGGGATCAGATTAAGGGAGAAAGCACCTTTAAGCACCCCAGTCTGGTCCCTCTCTGCTGTCACTAGAGAGCCTGCCCTTTATGTACTTCGGTCTGGGCTTTCCTCATTGTTTCAGACCCGTCATTGCAATGACAATGGCTTTGCGCCCAGCATGGCCGTCCACTTTAAAATAAAAGGACAGACCTTTCCTGTGTGTTAAACATGACACAGCCCCAGGAGTGCATCTCCCGGGTGACCCACCAGATGGTGGGTCTGGTGGGCAATCCACGGTCTGCCATGGATTTCTGCTTAAAGATGAGTGTCTGCACCTTCACAGGGTCCGTGAGACATCTCTGAGATGGTGAGCAGCACTCCAAGCCAAGAAAGAAGATGTGCCTGAGGCTTCATTGTGAGGAACACAGCCCACCGTGACCGCTAAGCCCACTATATGTGGCAGGACAACACAGGGGCTCAGATACAAGTGGTGGCGCCTGGCACAGGTCAGAACCCTCCTCTGTGGACCGTGGGAGGCCTGAGAATCCCTGATCCAGCACGTTTATCCACGTGTAAGGTGTCCAGTCTAATGAAATCTTCCTCTCCACCAGTGGACTGTTAGAGAGAGCTAATAATTCACAGTAAAACTGCGTCCTCATCAAGCGAGTGGGAAGGCCAGATTTCAGACCAGGTTCTTTTTGCTGTCAACAGATACTATAATGAGTAATCGACTTACAACCACACTTCTCTTGTGACATGTTACGTATAAACACTCAGAGGCAGGGTGCCTTGCTATAACGTCCACCCGATGTCAGAGGTTGCAAACACTGAGCCAATCTGGCCCATTGTGTTGCAGACTGTTCCATTCTTTCATGTGCTGGCTGACATACGGTTTCACATTAAGTGAATTTAGAAATTAGGAGACTATGGGCAACTTCCTTGTTGATATGCTGATAGGGACTCCCAGACTCCACCGCCTCTCTTTCTGCTTGTAAACAAAACACTTTCCCTTGTTTTTCTAGTCCAAATTCTCCTCCACAGTGAGACAGTGCACGGCAGTGCAGAGTGGGAGAAAATGATGTCTACCTTTAACTCATGCATTTCCTGTAAGAATGTGCAAGTAAGGCTAGGGATGCCTGGGTGGCTCAGTCAGTTGGGTGTACGACTCTTGATTTCAGCTCAGGTCATGATCTCACGATTCATGAGTTCAAGCACTGCACTGGGCTCTGTGCTGACCATGAGGAGCCTGCCCCTGCCCTGCTTGCATTCTCTCTCTCAAAATAAAAAAATAAACAAAACAAATGTTTTTTAATGTTTAATTTATTTCTGAGAGAGAGAGGCAGCATGAGCAGGGGAGGGTCAGAGAGAGAGGGAGACACAGAATCTGAAACAGGCTCCAGGCTCTGAGCTGTCAGCACAGAGCCTGACACAGGGCTCGAACCCACAAACCATAAGATCATGACCTGAGGGGAAGTCGGACACTTAACCGACTGAGCCACCCAGGCACCCCCCCCCAAAAAAATTTTTTTTTAAGATTAAAAAAAAGAACACCTGAGTAAGGCTAGGGACATTTTTCCAGACTGTTCTCTTTCTGGAATTTCCAGAAGGAAGGGTACACTGCATCCCTGTAGTGGCCTGGGACATCTGTTTTCATGGGTCCTCTTCCCACCGCCTTTGTGGCCAGCTCACAAACTCCAACGCACAAAGGTGTGAAGATAAATGATCTCCCAGCTCCACTCCAAGGCTGGGAAGGAAATTACTGCACCCGTGTCCCCTCCCCCACCCCACAGCCAGGACCCTGAGACCACTATGAAAATTCAGATTCTCAGTAGTTTTGGAGTTAAGAGGTGATCATCCTTCCCAGGACCCTTTCCAATATATTTTTTTAAAATGTAGATTTATTTATTATAAGAGAGAGTGGGGAAGGGGCAGAGAGAGGGAGAGAGAGAATCCCAAGCAGGCTCCAAGCTGCCAGCACAGAGCCCGATGCGGGGCTCAATCCCATGAACCGAGTGAGCCAAAACCAGGAGTCGGTTGCTTAATTGACTGAGCCACCAGATGCCCCCTCACTTTCCAGTTTATATGCAGGACATCTGTGGGATGCCCCAATCCCTTGCCACTGAACATTTAAATCAACTGAATTTTTTTTTAATTTCTAGAAAGTTTGTCTTTGAAAAATTACTACATGATTACAGTTGGCCCTTGAATAACACGGGGATTAGGAGTGCTGAACCCCCACACAGTTGAAAATCCAGATATACCTTTGTTTGACCACCCCCCAAAATTAACTACTAATGGTCTATTGTTGACCGGAAGTCTTACCGATAACATAAACAGGTGATTGACACATATTTTGTAGGTTTATATGGACCATGGACTATATTCTTATAAAAAGGTAAGTTAAAGAAAAGGAAATGTAAGTAAGAAAATCATAAGAGAAAATAGATTTATAGCACTGTACTATCTATTGAAAAAATTTGCATAGAGTAAGACTTCTACCGTTCAAATCTGTATTATTCAAGGTCACCTGCATTATAAGGAATTTGGAAAAAATACAGTAATGTTTACAGAAGGAAATGTTCATTACCAAAACACCACTGTTAATATTTTCTATGTATTTTTTAAAATACAAGGAGGGATTATAAAGTCCATATGTATAATTTATCTTCTGCTTTGAAGCTCTGGAACATCCTAAGCACTGAACTTTTGTTAATAAAACCTCTTCGAAAATATTTTAGTGGTCATTCTACCATGTAGGTGTATAACAATTTACTAGACATTACTGTTGGTCATCTGATGTTTCCGATTTTTATTATTATATATAACACTGCAATGAAATCTGTGTGCATAAAACACTTTTTCCTGCATGTCTTTCATTTCTTTGGGATAGAGTCCTAGACATGGAGTTCCTATCTTAAAGGACTAATTTTGAGGACTCCTGATATGCATTGCTATAATCTGGGCTGGAAAGACACACCTGCACGTACATACTTTTGTCTTGTGTCCTTAAACCTTAGAGCAACAGTGTTTCCTGGACCAGAGCATATCATGTGATGTCTGGGAGTTCAAAACATTAAGAAGGAAAGAAACATTCAGCTTCCCCATTTCCTGTCTACTTTGTGGGGACGGTTATTACAGAGAGGGTGGGAAGAGGAAAACCAGGCACAGCAACTACAAAGAGGTCAAATGATTTCCAAGTCCAAACACAGAAGAGCTAAGTGATAGGTAGCTGATGCACTGACACTAACTGCATGCAAACCACAGGAAGCAGACAGACACCTTTTGAATAAGCTGTTTGTCCAAAGCCTCATTTTGTTCATCTTCTTCTTTACAAAGAGAAAGGCAGACCTTTTCATGTAAAGCAGAGAATTTCAGACTGATAAACAGAATTTCTCACCTTTCGGAGCCTTGCAAGCAGACCTGCTACATGCTCATGCTGTTCTGATTTAGCCAGCTCTTCTGCTGTCTTCCCATCCTATTGGAGAAAAAGGATTAATTTCTTTCCTTCACACAAGAGCTGTTTATTTCACACACTAGTTCTGCCTTTGGAGGCAGAAAAACGCGTAACTGGCATCAGAAACAAAGGTAGAAAAACAGTGTGTCTTGGGTCCCTTCTTTCTGTAGAATCCTTATTTCACTGGGCTGTCCAGGAAAGGAAGATGAGAACTAGGAAACAATTGTGCACTGGTGCCTTGAAGTCCATCGGTGAGCTGTCTCAGACCCACAGGCTTTCTCACACTTGGCACCTCGTTGGCGAGCAGATTACCCCAAACCCTGAATCCCTTTCCATAAAGCAGACAATGAAGGCTTCCATAGATGCCAAATTCTAGTCAGTGCTAGCTAATGTCTTAAATTGCTTCCAAGGACAAACCTCAACACTCATAGGATGCTAGTTACTGGTAATTACTGTGCATTTCAAAGAAGAGGCTTAGTTTTACAGACCATTTTGACCTAAAGATTTTCAGTGAACATAAAAGGAAGATATCAGATTCTGCAGCACCTTTTAATTACAGAATTTCCATAGGGCTACAGTTTTATAGTGAGCAAATTCACTTCCACTTCCATGCCATGAATAAGCATGACACCCGCTAACATGTACTGAGCACCTCCAGATGTCATGCACCTGGTCTAGTTCTCGATGCTTTGCCTACATTGACTCTCGAGGTCACTCAGGGGAGGCAGGACCTAACTGAGGCTGTTCACGTGCCCCCGAGGAGGAAATGGAGGCTTAGGGACTGTTCTGCTGCAGGTTTAAAGTCATTACAAATTTGAAAAGTAGAAAAGATGAGAAGCAATTTCCAAGCAAATAAAAGCAGTCTTTTCAACAAGACTTAGAAGCATTCTGGCCCCTCTCTCCATGTTTATCAGTATCCCCCCTGGCAGCTCAGGGATGCCCGAGTCTGATTAACAGCACATCTTCCAATTTCTCAGCTCAAGTCATAATCCGAGCCAAGAACTGGGGTTTCATGAGACCAGCGTTTCTCAATCTCAGCACTGTTGACATTTGGGACCAGATAAGTCTCTACCATGTGGGCAGGGCTGTCCTGTGCATGCAGGATGTTTAGCGCCTCTCTCTGGTCTCTGTACTGCCTTCTCCAACTTGTGACAACCCAAAGTGTCTTTAGACATTGTCAAATGTTCCCTGGATGGCGCGAGATGGCCCCAGTTAAGAACCAAGGTCTTAGGCTGAAGCTGGAAGCTCATACGGGAGCTCTGGGGAGGCAGGCTTTACAGTCTCCCTGCCCATCTCTCATGCTCCCTTAAAGTCCCCAGGTGTCTTCAATGGGCAGCTGAGGGCTTCTAGTCTGCTTTGGGATCAATTAGGGATCTTGTCGGACATCGCAGCCCAACCAGGGATTCATGCCACACCGCCCAGATCTTTACTGACATGATAAGAAAAGGCCTCAGGTTGCTGGTTCCCAAACCTGACGACACACTGGAATCACCAGGTTCTTTAACAGCTCCCGCTGCCTGCACGTACCCACTCCCTCTAGACATTCTGCTTCTCTAGGTCTGGAGGCCACACACACATTGCGGTTGTAAGCGTTCCCAGGTGATTCCATCATGCAGCAAAGTTTCGGAGCCACTGCCCTCATTGGAAAAAATCTGAGCCTTGACTAAAATTGTGTGTCTTCTGGCCACCGGACTTCCCTCAGAGACCCCAGGTCTACACATGACATAGAAGACCTTCACAGGCAAAAGTTAGTGTCCATCATGGAGCCTTTCAAATGACAGGAAAACCCCTGTCAACCATATGTCCTACATTTATACAGCACTTTATAGTTTGTAAAATGCTTTGCCCTAAGAGACACTATTCAGGCTGTCAGTGTAATGTAAAGTTTGAACTTTGGAGTCAGAATGGCCAGGCTGAAGTCCTGAATGTGCCCCTTACCAGCTGTGTGGTCACAGCTCCTGGAAACGTCTTCATCTATATGGTGAAACAGACACCCTCACCACATAGGTACTCAAGCAGATTAGAGAAAACCAAATAGAAAGGAGTACCAGTTGTGGAAAAAAGAAGCAGCAATAATTATTAATTAAAGAGTTGAGAATTCCCCCAAATTCCCCACCTTTCTCTAGGAGAATGGGGTAGGAGATAGATGTTTGCATTCTGGCCTTGCTCTACTGTGTGCCCCTAAGCCAGGTGCTGACTCCCACAAGAGATCCTAACACTCAGACTCCTCTTGGTTACAAACAGCAGTTTGGGAGGGGCTCATTGAAAAGGGGATGTTTTAGGGGCGCCTGGGTGGCTTAGCCGGTTAAGCGTCCGACTTTCACTTAGGTCATATCTCACGGCTCGTGGGTTCGAGCCCCGTGTCGGGC